>NC_045742.1:19608353-19609856 GCF_008692095.1 Etheostoma spectabile
AATGTGGCCCTAGATCTTCTGCAGGAAAATAAGTCAATTTTCCAGATCAGTTCACAATAGATCCAGAACTCAGGCTATTTTTTTTAAGTTGGTCTTCTTGTGTGTTACTTGATTAAGGGATGGCTCGAACAAAAAACTAAGTTGTATAGTACTTTATCATGCTAATCTAAATATAAAGGGCATATGTTAAGTCAAATGGAATAACACGTGAGCAGACCATAATGTATAAACCAAGTTGTGAAGCATTTTTAAGCCTTCCCTCAGGCTTTCTGTGGCCTTTACTCTGTGATTGTGGTTCTAGGTGATAGTCATTGGCATATTGTAGTCTAAACCAATTGATACCCAGATTAAACAGGTCTCCAAGAATATTTGATGATAGATAAATCATTTCTAGAGCCATAAGAGTCAATTCTTTCCCTTAGTTTAACAAAAACTCCAGTCCGCCAGGTGGCGGTAACGCCCTCAGGGTTAGCAGCCAACCGACGCTTGAATAAATAGGAAGGACACCGGATCTTTCATGGAATACTGTTGAAAAAAACGCACGGTAAGCCTCAATGTCACGAATTAACCTGTGAAGTTTTGTTCTTTCAGCTTTTGTTACCGAATTGTTCGAGATGTATCTGCTCTGTTTTAGTATGAGTGACCTAATGTTTGGCCTCGCGCGACTAACGTGAACGTACCAGTCGAGGAAGCGTTTCAAGGACCTTAACAGCTAGCTAGCTAGCCTACTGGAGTTAGTTGACGATGCTAATATTTAGCTAACAGCTAACCAGTCGAGCTCATCCTGCGTTCTATAAATCGTGTTTTGTGGTTTCGCAGTCATGTATCTAGATAGTTTATGCATGGAAGCTTTAATAAACAACGTCATTACGCTTAATTAGTAACATTACAGTACAAATGCACTCTTGTTACTGTAACGTCTATACAGTTAGAGCGGGTTTGTTTGTCTTAGAACTGTCATTAGCTAGCTACATCTTTAAAATAAGACATAAGGAACGATTGAGATAAGTAATACACATTATGGTTAATGGCACACAATGATTACACAATACCCAGGCAGCCATGCAAAGAGACGTTCGACCAGTCAACCCTAAAGATCAAAGCAGTCAATGTCAAAGAAGAGTCACACTCACTCGTAGTATGCACCTACATTTGTATTTTCTTTGTTTATTAGCCCTAGTAGTTCAGCTTATTTTTTAATTGAGTAGTCACACAAAAATCAAAGCTTGATTACATTCCCTTTTTTTTTATTTCCTTTGTTTTACTGAGATACATTGAATATAAGTTTGCTTCTTTTTACCAAGATGCAGATCTGTGTGAGTGCCACGATTCAGTTCCCAACTGTTTTATTTAGGCTATTTGCATTTAGTGCAAATCCTGAAAACATTTTTGATGCATGTGTCTGCTTGTTAATTTACCTTATGTAAATGTCTTATTGTCATTTCAGAGCTCTTCGGTAAACATGGGCCGCCACTTCGGAGACTTGGCCAAAATCAGACATGT
>NC_045742.1:19609866-19629909 GCF_008692095.1 Etheostoma spectabile
AGTCTGTCCCCCTTTGAGCAGAGGGCTTTCCCCAACTACTTCTCCAAGGGAATCCCCAATGTGTGGAGACGGGTCACAACCTCTTTCTTTAAAGTTGCCCCCCGTGAGTACAGATGATACAATTATGTGTTTATTCAAATATTTTACACTTACACATATTTACACTGGTTGTGATGTCAACAACAAGAAACCAACTGAAAGAAACTAAACAACAATACTGTCAGATGACAGGTGCGTGCCTATAGGTGCTGGCAGCATCTTTCTTTACTGCTTCTATTGTAGATGTAACCCTCTTTTACAAATCAATATGTTTACGACTCACTAATATTGTACATGATGATAATAATAATAACAACATAGTAAATTGTGTTTTGCAAACATTGTATGCTGTGTATTCACTGCTTGTTGGGAAAGTAAGATTGTGCTAGTAGAACAAATACTTCGGGCTCTGGCATAAATGGGCAAATGCAACAAAATCTGTCTTTTAACTGTGAACATGTTTATATATTTTTGTTCCTTCTCATGTAGATAATGTGATTAGTCATACTCTTTCCGGTCTGCGGTTTGTTCAGTGTATATATATCAAAAAGGGTTGTAATTAAATTAGAAAAATGTGGATAATATTCTGAGGTCTCTGCATAAATATTATTACATATTTAACAATTTGTTTTAAGATTTTACTCTTGACCTTTTATTGAACAGCAAAGTGTGGCTAGATGCAATTAAATGAGTTGAGTTAAATGAAGTGATTGTCCTGATGCTGATTTTATAATTTTGCTTTTGCAGCAATGACTCTCATGTACCTGACCTACACCTGGGGCAACAGCGTCCATCAGCAGGGCAAGAGGAAGCTTGCAGCTGACTTTGAGAATGACGAGTGAACTCCTGCCACCTTTTGTGAAAGCTCCAATCTGTTATTAATTCAAACTCTGTAGGTTTCACCAATAAAGATGAAAATATTTATGTGAAATACGTCTTGATGGATTTCATCCAGGCATCTCTTTGTGATTGGATTAATGTTCATTTCATGTTGGTTTCAAATCAATGCTACTTTCTTACGTGTTATAATGCAGACGTAGTGCTGAAGTTATTAGTCAATCAACAGAAAATGAAAGAGCCTACAGTTTTGATAATTGCTTGAGTAATTTCTCAAGCAAAAAATGCCAATGCTTGGCAGTTCCTTCAGTGTGACGATTTGATGCTTTTCTGTTGTGTACTTTTAAAAAAAAAAATTTCATTATCTTTTGGTTTTGGACAGTGAGTAGACCATTTGTGGAACAAAACAAGAAGACAATTAATTATATTGATTTGGACTCTGGAAAAGTGTGACGGTCATTTTCTGACATTTTAAAAGATTAAACAGATAAATCAATAATAAAATAATTGCATAAATGAAGGAAATGTTCCACGGGTGAAAGTCTTGCCAAGAGTGATTTGAGAATGTGCAGTAGTTCAAATAATGGTAGTGAATGGGCCTTTTATGTTGAAGTAGGCCACAAAAAGGTTGGTACCACAGCAGTAGCAGGTGTCAATCATAACGGATATTGTACAAATAGCAGCTTAGGTGTATATTTACAGTGAAAATGTAAAGCTGCTGCTGTAGTAGGGTTCCTTGCCTCTAGGGGCGCATGATAACCGTTTCTAGCGCTCTGCAGTCGGCTGCTATTGGTCGGTGGGACAGAGAAAATTCCTGAACGCTCACGCATCAGCCGGCGCACCGCATGCTGCTACCCAGCTTCATGGAACAAGAACAAGGGTGTATCACCGTCCGCTGACTGAAACCCACTGTAGCTGCTGCACTTTTAGCACTGAATTATATCTCGGTTCTTCCTTGTAATTACTGTACTCTACAGTTAGCTAGTGAAGATGTCAGTTGTCGGATTTGACGTCGGGTTCTTGAACTGCTATGTAGCGGTAGCCAGAGCCGGGGGGATTGAAACTGTCGCTAATGAATACAGCGATCGATGTACACCGTAAGTACGATTAGGTACATTATTGTGTATGATTTGCGTTGTATTACCTACCCCCATAGCAGGTACAGGATGTGATGGAATCAACTTTTGGTTATCGTAATTGAGTAGAAGCTAACGTTGCTTCGTAGCTAGTTAGCATGCTACACATTTCACAACAGGAAACAGGGCATGTGGGTGCTAAAGCTAATGCTAGCTAAACCGGAACCATTGTGAGTACAAAGAATCCTGATAACTAGCTACTTTTACTCATTCACATGATGAAAAGCTTATTGTGGTGACTAACTAGCAAAATGTAGTCGAGATAAACTAAAGACTGATATTTAACCTGCTCAGTCAGGTGATTGATTTTTTTTTTTTTTTTTTTACTGCAGGCATGAATGAGCGCATGATGGGATGAGGCCGGGTCGGGGCTGTCAAACGGCTTTGTCAATTCATTGTGCCTCATTTTCAGACTACTAATTCATAGAATAAGACGTTAAAGGAGTACAGAAGATATTGTTGCAAACACTAAAAATATTATAACGTGAAATCGCCATCTTCACAACCAATTGCCATTTTATTACCGACTACATCAACCCTGTACACGCTGCATCACTTTTGTAAGAGATAACTGAATTGTGTTTTCTTTTTGTAGAGCATGTGTTTCTTTCGGACCCCGGAATCGATCCATCGGTGCTGCTGCCAAAAGCCAGGTATGTTTACATAGGAAAGGTTGAGACACTGGATACCCGATCACTACACTTACAACCGAGGGAGCCGTGTTTTCATAGTGCGTGTTGTGTGAGCATGAACAACACTGGACATGGCACAGAACACATCAAAGATTAAGAGTTGTTAATCTTCTTTTTTTTAAAGGTTGTCACAAACTGCAAAAACACAGTCCAAGGGTTCAAGAGGTTTCATGGCAGGGCGTTTTCGGATCCCTATGTGCATCGCCTAAAAAACAGTTTGGTCTATGATATCGCACAAATGCCTACAGGAACAACTGGCATTAAGGTAAGGAATCAGGAACATTCACGGTTAAAGTGATATGATAGAATGTTTAGTAGCTGCCCAGCCACATTTTATATACTTCCTAATTATTCTTAGGTAAAATCCAGTATTCACTCTAATGATTTCCATATGTTGTTAATATTTGGCCAGTCAACCCAGATAATTATCAACCTGCCAAGTTTGATTTTCGGTCAGAGAAAAAAAGCACTTCTCCAGGTCTGATCAAGAAAAAGAGTCTTTATTTATATGACTTATTAGTTGGGCATATCTGCATTTCAAAACTGGGGCAGAGATAAAGAGACTGATAATAGTGATAAACTATGAGGATGGTGCACCAGAAGTGGACATATTTCTATCACACCAACAAATACAAAGACAACACACTTGCAAAAAATATTAATTTAGTAAATAGACATACAGTACAAGCTGAAATTTTGGACACACCTTATCATTCAATGTGTTTTCTTTATTTTCATCACTATTTACATTGTAGATTCTCATTGAAGGCATCAAAACTATGAATGAACACGTGGATATATGTACTTAACAAAAAAGTGTGAAATAACTCTTAAATAGTTCTTATATTTTAGATTCCTCAAAGTAGGCCCCCTTTGCTTTTTTTGATAGCGCTGCAAACCCTTGGCGTTCTCTCAATGAGCTTCATGAGGTAGTCACCTGAAATGGTTTTCACTTCACAGGTGTGCCTTGTCAGGGTTAATTAGTGGAATTTCCTGCCTTATTTATGGGGTTGGGACCATCAGTTGCGTTGTGCAGAAGTCAGGTTGATACACAGCCGACAGCCCTATTGGACAACTGTTAGAATTCATGTTATGGCAAGAACCAATCAGCTAAGTAAAGAGAAACAAGTGGCCATCATTACTTTAAGAAATGACGGTCAGTCGGTCCGGAAAATTGCGAAAACTTTGAATGTGTCCTCTAGTGCAGTTGCAAAATCATCAAGCGCTGCAACGAAACTGGCTCACAGGAGGACCGCCCCAGGAAAGAAAGACCAAGAGTCACTTCTGCTGCTGAGGATAAGTTCATCTGAGTCACAAGCCTCAGATATCGCAAGTTAACAGCATCTTAGATTAGAGACCAGATGAATACCACACAGAGTTCTAGCAGCAGACACATCTCTAGAACAACTGTTAAGAGGAGACTGGGGGAATCAGGCCTTCATGATTAAATAGCAGCTGGGAAACCACTGCTAAGGAGAGGCAACAAGCAGAAGAGATTTGTTTAGGCCAAGAAACACAAGGAATGGACATTAGACCAGTGGAAATCTGGGCTTTGGTCTGATGAGTCCAAGTTTGAGATCTTTGGTTCCAACCGCCGTGTCTTTGTGAGATGCAGAAAAGGTGACCGGATGGATTCTACATGCCTGGTTCCCACCGTGAAGCATGGAGGAGGAGGTGTAATGGTGTGGGGGTTCTTTGCTGGTGATGTTGTTGGGGATTTGTTCCAAATTGAAGGCATACTGAACCAGCATGGCTACCACAGCATCCTGCAGCGACATGCCATCCCATCCGCTTTGCTTTAGTTGGACCATCATTTATTTTTCAACAGGGCAATGACCCCAAACACACCTCCAGGCTGTGTGAGGGCTATTTGACAAAGAAGGAGAGTGATGGAGTGCTGCACCTCCACAGTCACCGGACCTGAACCCAATTGAGATGGTTTGGGGAGAGTTGGACCAAGTGAAGACAAAAGTGCTAAGCATCTCTGGGAACTCCTTTTAAGACTGTTAGGAAACCATTTCAGGGGACCACCTCTTGAAGCTCATCAAGAGAATGTCAACAGTGTGCAAAGCAGTAATCGGAGTAAAGGGTGGCTACTTTGAAGAAACTAGAATATAAGACATGTTTTCAGTTATTTCACACTTTTTTGTTAAGTACAAAATTCCACTTGTGTTCGTTCACAGTTTTGATGCCTTTGGTGAGAATCTACAATTTAAATAGTCATGAAAATAAAAGAAACGCATTGAATGGGTGTGTACAAACTTTTGGCCTGTACTCTACAGTGTACTACACATCTTATTACACAGCATGATACAGTCCCATATATGGGTACAATTACTGACGGTGTTTAAGTGGTTTACAATAAAACAATTTATTCACCCATGAATATAATTTGTTTGGAAGGCCAAATTATTTGTATTCTGTGGTATCTGTATGGTGCTCATTAATAACAATCTTTTAGTAATGTCTAGGTCATCAATAGCTGTCCTGAGAAACAGTTTGAGATGTGGCCTTGATTATAAAGTGGGAGTATAAGGGATACTGTTGAGACTGACTAAGATACATTATTTCTTGAAAACATTAGTTACAGGCAATGTTGAATGAACTGCATGTTTGGAAATGTAATTTGTTTGATTTAATTCTTTTGGCCAAAAGTTGAGGTAGATAGTTAACATATGTACAGAACTGGTAGGAATCACCCAGAGCAATGTAATAATGTTGTTGTGTCTCAACATTTTTAAAGGTGATGTACATGGAGGAAGAGAAGGTGTTCAGCATTGAACAGGTCACTGCCATGCTGCTGACCAAGCTTAAGGAGACTGCGGAGCATGCTCTGAAGAAGCCTGTTGCAGACTGTGTTGTTTCCGTAAGTATTACACATTACTGCACATATTTAGATACTCTCCTCGTACATGACAAGTAGAGGGGCAAAATATGCATTCCTAGCATAAACAAAAATCTGAAATACTCTGGCCACACAGGTGTTTTTACTTGTATTGCCTGGTGACACCTGTTAAATATCATGTAATTCATAGCATAAATCCACCCAACTTCAGCCTGCCTAGAGGTCTAATCAGGCAGTTTAATGGAAAACAATTTATGATAAAAAATGAATTCCAAATGTTCTTCTATTGTAACTAGGTTCCCTGCTACTACACTGATGCGGAGAGGAGATCAGTAGTAGATGCTGCTCAGATTGCTGGTCTCAACTGCCTGAGGCTCATGAATGAGACAACTGCAGGTCTGTACTAGGTTTTTTTGGGGCAGGGCTAGGGCAAGGATGTGCATGTCACTGATGGATGACTGCACACGTTGACATTGATTCCAGTAGATGTTTTCGCCATTAACAATTCAATTTTTCCCTGCAGTTGCATTGGCGTATGGGATCTACAAACAGGATCTCCCTGCTCCCGAGGAGAAGGCCAGGAATGTGGTGTTTGTGGACCTGGGCCATTCTGGATACCAGACATCAGTGTGTGCCTTTAACAAAGGCAAAGTCAAGGTGTGTGGCTAAATCATCACACTGAACATTCGTTGTCCTTGTTTGAGATAAAAAGAGAAAGTAGGTAATTGCAGCCAGTGGATGTATCGCAAAAGCGCACCGATTGAACAGCTCTGAGTTGGCTTGATTCGCCTTGCAAAGGCGGAAGTAGCTGCGGAAGTGGATGTAATATAAATCCTATTATGATCAATATTATGACAATATCACCGTCCGTGGCAGTATCATTATAAATTTAAAGTACACCATTTCCGAACTGATAACTTCTCTTTACAGATCTCTTAAATTGTGCAACAAAACCACAATAGTAGTGTTTTTTTTTAGTTTTTTTTTTAGCTATTCATATTTAGAACAAATAGAAGTGCAAATAGTCAAATCAAGTGAAGATAATATACAGCAGCAGCAACAGTGATGGCAATAACTGCAAAATACTACAAATAGATGTGACTTAAGTGTCTAGTCATTTAAAAACAAATCATTAGAGGGGGGTTGAATACTGCATGTAAAAGGCACAACCATTTATTCTTTTCCAAACGATTTCACTCAGTGGTTTTGACCAGTTTGCAACTCATGAAGAATGCACAAATGTGTTTTCTTAATGGCAGAATGTATTAAATAAATGTGTTGCTGCTTAAGTTCTTGTACATAAACATTGCAAAATAATTATGAATAATGATAATGGAAGAGTCGTCCTTTAATTGTGATTGGGACTTAAAACCTTTACGAAGCCAAATGGAGAGTTTCCTCAATAGCAAACGCTAAAAACTCCCAATGAGTGCTCAACCCGATCTACTGGCAAGTTGTTTCCCATCCAGAATTTCACTTCTGCAGCCTGTGGAGAGATACTGCGGCGCCTAGCTCTTAAAACTGCATGCGTTTTTGTGCCCTGAGATTTTGATGGTCTCAACTCAGTTAAGCCTCCAGATTAAGTCGGACAAAATGACTAACCATCATGCAATGCACTCTGCGAGGCGACGATTGAATTTGCGCAGGTCTTTGTCGGTCTGGCTCATCTCGAACAAGTCTAGCGTTCAACATGGTCTACGAAAGGCTTTGTGTCATTCCTTAAACTCTCTCTTTGCCTCTTTTCCTTGTTTCTCAGGTCCTTTCTACAGCTTGTGACCCAGAGTTGGGAGGAAAGGACTTTGATGAAGTATTGGTGAGACACTTCTGTGAGGAATTTGGCAAGAAGTACAAGATTGATGTCAAGACAAAGCCCAGGGCTCTGGTCAGGCTGTACCAGGAGTGTGAAAAACTGAAAAAATTGATGAGTGCCAACTCCTCTGACCTGCCGCTTAACATTGAGTGCTTCATGAATGACATTGATGTCACTGGAAAACTGAACAGGTAGACCAACAAGAAATGTATTGCTTTTAGTATCCGTGGTTCTTAGCTGATGGGTCTTACTTTACATTTCCTTTTGTAATGCTTAAGTCATATTCACCTTTTTTTCTCTTGCACAAGGGGTCAATTTGAAGAGATGTGTAGTGACATTCTTGCCCGAGTTGAGGCTCCACTGCAGAGCCTGCTGGAACATACCAGTAAGTATGATTTTCCCCCAGTTGTGATGCACTTTCATTTGTTCCTATTAATTCAGTTAAATAACTAAATGTATTCACATTTCTTGGTTTGTGTGATGATAAAACTTGTTTTTGATCCATAAGAACTGAAAAAGGAAGACATCTATGCAGTAGAGATCGTGGGGGGAGCTTCTAGGATTCCATCTGTTAAAGAAAGAATCAGCAAATTCTTTGGGAAGGAGTTGAACACCACACTGAATGCTGACGAAGCCGTGGCCAGAGGTTGTGCCCTGCAGGTATTATAGCGCCCCTCCCATTACTCACCAGAAAGTCGTCCCATCAGAGCTTGAATAAGCATCTGCTGACGTGAAAGGGATTTTTTCTTTTTGTTGTTGACAGATTAAACATGTTTACTGTTTGTCTCCACAGTGTGCAATACTGTCACCTGCCTTCAAAGTGCGTGAATTCTCCATCACAGATGTTGTTTCCTATCCCATCTCCTTGAAGTGGCATTCTGCTGCAGAGGAAGGTTTGAGGTAAAATCAACAACCTGTTTTTGATTAAAAAAAAATTCCCTCTCTCTGCTGTTGTTTTATTGAATGTATAAATATTATGAAATATTTATTTGTTGCAGTGATTGCGAGGTATTTCCTATGAACCATGCAGCACCTTTCTCCAAAGTGCTGACTTTCTACCGGAAAGAGCCTTTTTCTTTGGAGGCCTACTACAATAATGCTACTGAGCTGCCCTACCCTGATCCCACTATTGGTAAGCAGCTCACGCTTCCTAAGTGATGTGTGACCACCAGCGGGTACAGTAGAAAGACTCCAAAACAGACACCTTGTCATGTTTCTGTCTGCCTGACCCAAACTCTGGGTTGAGATACATGAATAAATTGATCTCCCAAGACTAATATTATCAGCTTTACAGCTGTTTTGCCTGATAATTTCCGTTCTGTTAATTATGTGTCTTTTTTTTCCCCACCTTCCAGGTCAGTTCCTGATCCAGAAGGTTGTCCCACAGGCATCTGGGGAGAGCTCCAAGGTGAAAGTCAAGGTGCGGGTGAACATCCATGGTATCTTCAGCGTGTCCAGCGCCTCCCTGGTTGAAGTGCAGAAGTCTGATGAGACCGAGGAACCCATGGAAACGGAACAGGCCAATGGCAAAGAGGAAGAGGTACAGCCAAATACAGTAAGTGATTTTCATCATAAGGGGTTCTCTTACACGGAGCGTCAGATTACTATGTGTGCTACTATTTGTACTTCTGTTTTGAGACAAAAAAAAAATATGTCTGATTTTTATTACTTTGACAAACAAGATGCAGACCGATCAGGATGAGCAGCAGAGTCAAGGAGACGGTCAGAAAGAGGCAGAAGAGAAGACACCCCGGGAGAATGAGGAGATGGATGTAAGATGATCAATTTTTGTGTAAAGCAAGAAGAGATTTATATATAGATGCAATAGCCCACTACAAAATTCTTTCTTCTAATTCAAATAACGGGTTAGACATTTTAAACACAATGTGGTGCAGTATAATAGAATAATACAATACCGCTAATTTTAAGAAATAAATGACACACTGTAAACAAAAACTAAACTTAAATTGAATGCAGATGTTCCTGTTGGGTTATTGCATGTATTGATTAATTTTGAGTGGTGTTTTTGTGTCAATGCTGCTTATTCTCGTACCTTTTTAATAGACTACCACAGAGGAGGGTAAAGGCGAGAAGAAGTCTGACCAGCCCCCACAAGCGAAAAAGCCCAAAGTCAAAACAAAAGTGCTTGAGCTTCCAATTGAGAACAGTCCACAGTGGCAGCTAGCTGATGACATGCTCAATCTTTTTGTAGAAAATGAGGTAACCAAACGTTCTGCCATCACATTACAAAATCCACCCGTCCTCAATTACTTGATTCTATTTTGAAGTGTTTAGCGGTTACAGTTGCTGTTTGGATTCTCCTCAGGGTAAGATGATCATGCAGGACAAGCTGGAGAAGGAGAGGAATGACGCGAAGAATAATGTAGAGGAGTATGTGTACGAGATGAGGGACAAACTACATGGGATGCTGGAGAAGTTTGTCAGTGAATCTGTGAGTAAACAGTCACTCCTGACTCACTGTAAAGTGATCAGAATTAGCATCTTTTTAATCACTATCCAACCGATTTGGCTTTCCTTGAAATCATGACTTTTTTATTTATTTTCAGGACCGAGATATTCTGTCTTTAAAGCTTGAGGATACTGAAAACTGGCTGTATGAAGATGGAGAGGACCAACCCAAACAGGTGTACATTGACAAACTGGCAGAGTTAAAGGTAATTATTGCGAAATTAATAGCTTTTTCCCCCCCCACCATTGTTTCATTGCCATTTTGATTTCTTTAACTGACATGTATTGTTTAGAATGATAACATTTCACTGGAATTGTACCCCGCACAATTTCATTGCATTTGAAAAATAAAATGAATTGATTGTATATGGTGTTCACTGTAGAAACTTGGCCAGCCCATCAAGGAGAGGTATACAGAAGCTGAAGAGAGACCTAAAGCATTTGAGGAGTTGGGAAAACAAATCCAGCAGTACATGAAATTTGTGGAAGCATACAAAATAAAGGTAAATCCAAATGCTTTAAGAGAACTTTGGCATTTTTAGTGTCAAAGTAATGGCTTTTACTAATGGTGGCAAGTGGGTCCCAAGCTCGCTGCATGTGCTCCTAATGTTTATGAAAGTTAAATGCCGAGATTGAATGTCACTACATTGTACTGTACAATTGTATGTGACAAATAATAAAGTGTATTCTCTCCTTTCTTCTAAATGATGCCTTTGATTTCCAGGAGGAGCAGTATGACCATTTAGATGAGGCAGATGTCAACAAAGTGGACAAACTGGCCAGTGAGGCAATGATCTGGATGAACAGTGCCATGAACCAGCAAAGCAAACAGAGCCTGACGGTGGATCCCTCCATTAAAGTAAAAGACATTCAAGCAAAAACAAGGGTGAGTGTCTACTCTGTTAGAACATCTAATACCAAAGAACAGAGAAAAGTAATTAGAATGCGGGACATTTAAAATGGAGAAACCCATTCATGTAAAATAAAGATGTAACAAGATTTGTTCAAGAAATACAAATGGAAGCCATTGTTGGCCAAAGCTAATCAGATGGTTGGCTTTACTCATGTAGCATTCATACATGCTGCTTCATGTACATGAGACACTGAGGTCAACTATCAACCAAGAACACATTAGTAAATGTCTCTGTTATATTATTTATTGGGCCAAAACGTGTGTTGATCTCCCACACAGCTGTATTTCTTTAAGTAAAACAATTGTATCATGTTTCCTTTTTTGTGTAATTTTCCAGGAGCTTTTCTCCACTTGTAACCCCGTTGTGACCAAGCCCAAGCCCAAGCCCAAGGTGGAGCCTCCAAAGGAGGACACTGCAGAGCAGAACGGGCCTGTCAACGAGCAGGATAAACCCCAGGAAGAGACTGCAGACAAGGGAACGACGGGAAGCAACCCCACCTCAGAAACCACACAAAACAAGCCTGACATGGACCTTGATTAAAGCAGCCTGATGCCCGTGTAAGCCAAGCTGAGTGTATATCAGAGCAGGTAAAGTGTTTCAGGAACTGCACTCCACAGTCAAAAGCGGGCAGGGTGATTAGCACACTGATCCCAGATCCTGGTGGCATGTCTGTCTGATGACATAGCATGCCTTCTCTCTTTCTGGATGACATAAATCAAAAGCCAGCCGCAATAAGCCTGTTTGACAATGAGCGCTGTACACATAATGGTATTTATTTCTGTTGTGTGCCCTGTAAGTGTTCTGGTCTGTCACAATATGGTTTTAATAAAGTTACTGAAAATCACTTGTACCATTTTTATTACTTTGGTCAAAGATACCCAAGGCTTTACGTGGGCATTGCTTCTGTCTAGCTGCCATTGAAGACATGGGTCATATTTCTGGGAATTTAGAGGGTTTTGATGACATAAACAAGCAGTTACATTCTACATTAAATGTATATTACACGTTTTTATTTTTGAATGGCTTATCTTAAAGTTGCACTGCTTTATGGCACAGTTAAAATAAAAAGGGCTAACGAGTAGTAGAGCAATGTATACATAATGTAAATCAGTACAAATTTACAATTAAATTGAACAGTGAAATGACCTCTTTAGAGGGGGGAAGACATGCAAGAAATAGTCACAGGTCAGATTCAAACCCTGGATCTCTGCATTGAGGCATAAACCTCTCAGTACATGTGCGCCTGCTCTACTACTGATTCAACCTGGCCACACCTCTGTTACGAGTTTAGTTTGTAGTTAAATGGGCACTTGACCTTACTGTTTCTAAAATCCTAGCTATGGTCCTGCTAGCTAACTTGTTATGTTAAATCCTATACATACATGGTTCAATTATCTTTAATATGGGTTTGGGAATAATTTACAGATGTAATTTATTGAATATATAAGTAACTGTATTTCAAGCTATGAACCTGAAAAGGTGAAGTTGAGAGATTTTTTTCACTTACTGTAAATTCTTACGTTACAAAAATACCAAATACAACTTAACTGGAAGGTAGGCAATACACTTCACATCCACTATATGAACGCATTGTTCCAATTAGTCAGAATTTGGATAGACCTCGTCTGAAACGTTCAAATGCGTGCCGTGTACGTGCGCGGTTTGAGACACAGCTTTGTGAGGAATTCTTACACTGAAAATGTACTAGTTTTCTTCTAGTTATGTCGCTTAGCAACCAGTAAGTATTCTAGTAGGAAGTTTGCCTAGCTAGTTACATATGTCATGCCATACATGAATGAAGAGAGCAAGCATGACATAGCTAGCTAGAATTATTCTTTAGCGGAAAATCATTCTCAGTAGAACACTTAGTGGTTGCTAAGCGACATAGAAAAAAAAAATATATAGTATATTTTTAGTGTAAAAATGCCTCGTGAAGGCCTCCTTTTCGACTCAATTAAGCTGGAATGATAAGAAGTAATATCAAAGGTTCTCTAACTAAAACGTCTCTGGTAATTTTAGGCTATACTATGAAAATGAAAAAAAATGTTTGAGAGAAAAAGTGAAAAGTGATAGCGAAAAAGCATTTTATTTAATTTTTTTTATTTTTCTCAATGTGAAAATAGTGTCATGGGCGGGACCACGTTCCTGCACAGTCCTATCTTGGGAGCCCAGTCCTGTCTTGGGAGACCATCTGAATTATTTAGATATTATATATGATTCTGATGGACTCCCAAGACGAGACAGTGCTCACCCAACTGGCCAGCAGGAACGTGACCCCGCCCATGAAACTATTTTCACATCTTGAGAAAAAATCCTGAGAGGAGAGACTTAAGTTTTGCGAGCGAGAAGAAAAACGTTTTGAGAGAATTATTTTTCACACTGATAGTCAATATATATATATGAGAATTTAAAATAGTATTTTGAGAGAGATTTTTTTGCTAATGGTATGAAAACTTTCAAATATATATATTTTTTTCTGTCATAAAATGTTTTTTTGCTATGAGTGTGATAACTTTGTCAGCTACATTCATTAATTCATTATTCACCTAGCATAACGTTACCAGCCAGCTACCATAGCTGATGTTAATCGTCACCTCCGCTCGCGAGGAGCGCTGTTTGCATCCAGCAGCAGGAATCACATGATCCATCCAAACGTCTGCTGCGAGTAAAAACCTCTTATACTCTCTATGGTAAAAGCTACAGATACAGTCCAAGGTAAAGGAGTAAAGTTACACAATAATTGTTTTCTTTGGTGTTTTATTTGGACATTAACAGAGTAAAAGATTTGGTAGCAATGCGCGGGTGTGTTAAAGTTGAATTTTTGGTAGCTTTGTTGAGCAACACTCAGGCATTAATCTTACTTTACTGTCGCTGTACGATGTAGTTATCTTACCTTGATGAGTCTAAAGTCTGGTTAAGGTGTGTTTTGTCCTGAATAACTTCGAGTCAGAGCTCCTTCAGACAAGCAACCCGTTCCTCTTATCGTGTGTTTTTCTCCAGGACAATGAAGCTGATCATTCTCAATGACTACGACCAGGCAAGCGAGTGGGCTGCAAAGTACATTAGAAACAAGGTTTTACTGTTCAGACCTGGCCCAGACAGATATTTCACCCTGGGGCTTCCCACAGGTGAGTAGGAGCTGGCAACCCCGTACAGCTGTGTGTATTGTTTCAGGATTTAGTGCTGGAGGTACTGATACAATATTTCCCTCTCATCTGCTGATTCAGTGTCAGTTGTGGAAATAGCCACCACAGGCCCTTTAACTTAACCCATGAAATTAGGGTAGGCAACATGTACACTATGTATTGCAAAGAGACAGTATCCATGGCATACATTTAGTGAAGTAAATACAACAATTTTCTCTGAAACATAAAAAAGTAAAGAAAGGAAAAGGAAAGACTCAAGTACCGGGACTCAAAATAAAACGCTCATGTGAGTGCAGTACTATTCCACACTGTTACTTTTGCTTTGTAAGATTGTGCCTTTCTTCAGGGAGCACCCCCCTGGGTTGTTACAAGAAACTCATTGAGTACTACAAGAAGGGACAAATCTCATTCCAGTATGTAAAAACTTTCAACATGGATGAATATGTAGGTAAGTTTTCATTGCTCTGTCTCCCCACATAACATGTTTACACATTGAGGAAAACTTGAAAGTTGTGATTTTGCTGTGATAAGAAACTGTCATAAAATCTTGCATAGGACTTCCCAGAGATCACCCTGAGAGCTACCACTCCTTCATGTGGAATAACTTCTTCAAGCACATAGACATAAAAGCAGAGAACACCCACATCCTGGATGGCAACGCTGCTGACCTGCAGGCAGAGTGCGCAGCCTTTGAGGAAAAGATAACAGCTGCCGGGGGGATCGAGCTCTTTGTCGGAGGTCAGTATGTCACAGTGCTGGTAGGGAAATATGTAACCAGCTACACATTTCAGATGTGTGTTCAATACCATTCTGGTATCAGTGGATTTTGCAGTCACTGTTGAAGTGGTAGTTACCATTCACACGGCTCCTCCTGTCCTTGTCAGGTATTGGACCAGATGGCCACATTGCCTTCAATGAGCCTGGTTCAAGTCTAGTTTCCAGGACTAGGGTGAAGACCCTGGCAAAGGACACCATCATGGCTAATGCCCGCTTCTTTGATGGGGATCTCTCAAAGGTGCCCACCATGGCACTGACTGTGGGAGTGGGCACTGTCATGGACGCAAAAGAGGTTAGAAACCTAGATGAATGTCAACAATCTTTCCTGCTTTTTGGGTTCTGTGTTTATGCTAATTTTAAGTTGCAGAACAGTGTGCAATGTGATCTTGTCATTTTCCTGATGCACCAAAAGAACACCAACTGCAAGTTACTCTTGGACAGCCACACAAGCCACAGGTCAAATTTTTAATTTCTTCCCAGGTCATGATTCTCATCACTGGAGCACACAAGGCATTTGCTTTATACAAAGCTATAGAGGACGGTGTGAATCACATGTGGACAGTGTCTGCGTTCCAGCAGCACCCACAGACTGTTTTTGTATGTGATGAAGACGCCACCCTTGAACTGAGAGTCAAAACTGTGAAGTACTTCAAAGGTGAGACTAAATCTCAAAGCAACAGTGCTAAAAAAAAACTACTGTATTTCGCTTTTGATAAATTGCAACCCAGGTTTTGCATAAAGCAAAACTATCTGCAAAACAAGTATGAATCACAGTTAATTCTTTCTTTAGGGATGATGCATGTGCACAACAAGCTGGTGGAGCCACCTCCCTCAGTGCCAAAGAAGAACTGAAGATATCTTGTCTATACTTTGGATTCATGAAGTCTTTTTCAAAATGTAACACTCCAATGATTCCTTTATCTTCCCGTGGAGATATATCATGCAGTGCTTGGGGTAAACCTCACCCGTGTAAAAAAATAAACAGATGCTGGTATTGTGCAGGCTATTCAGGTTTTCATGTGATTGTGTTAATTTAGTAAATTTGCTTCTCATTTGTTCTTTTTAATAAAGTGCATTTGATTTTTAATTTCCGTACGCCTATGGGGTTCAGTCTGTTCCTCCTGTCACATGACAACGCGGAACAACTAATGTGACATTTAAGTGCTGCTTGTAAGCGTCTTATTTCAGAATTGTGCAGGAAGTAAAGGTAAAATGTCCCTTTAAACAAACTTGTAGCCGGCAATGAAATATAACTGAGTAAAGTACATTTACTCAGACAAGTACCATACTAATTATAGTGATAATAACATAGTAAAAATAACATTTTACCATCGCATTACCTTCACAACCTATAAGAATGTCTATAATTGTTTGCCCAGTTTTTTTTCTTATAAAAGTGTTGTACGTACACCTAAACTGATCTGGTATGCATGCAGTGATAAAAACAAATGACAAATATTGAGTCTTTTAGTTAACAGAAAGTGCACGAATATTCAATATCAAGTTAAAATGTTTTTAATGTATCTTCTTCAAAAAAAAATGTAATGCAGCTTTTTTGGAAAAAACTCTTTACCTTGATTTTTAAGACGGGGCTTTTACTTGATCATGCACGAATTACTCGTCACCCAATATCCCGACAGTACTTGAAGGCAGCATCAGAGCCTGCCAGCTACTGTGCGGACGTCAGGGGCAAGAAGGAAGGAGATGGCCGATTAGAAGGCGACGTTACCTTTGGTACTTCGTTGGCGAGATTCCTTTGACACATCTTTCACCGCATTTTAACAGCTGGAGTGGGAAGAGGACGCATTAAATATTCGCTCCTCTTCCACAATGGCAGAACAAAACAGCAACGTCAGATATCAAGAGGTATGTAACAGTTTGCTGGCACTAAAAAATGTAGCTAGCTAGTTAGCCAGCAGCTAACATTAACGCTAACGCTAGTCAACATCAGCCTGTCACTAAGAGGAAAACAACGAGCTCGACCGACATTTGTTTACGGGCGGGCCTGAGTTGGCGATAAATAGCAGACAAATTGTTAACATTACAATAGACTAACAAGTAAATACTCATAATTTCGTCACGTATCATTTGAAGTTACCTGTGTGACCTATTTTCATTTAGCAGCTTAGTAAGTTACTCATTAGCTAAAGTTCGTATTGGCTGGCCTGCTCGGGAGTGCTGTGTAGTGTCACTTTGTCAAGCCTTGATCCAGCACATTGACCAGTCTAGCTGCTCGGTAATTGAAACTCCAGCGAGAAAACGGGATCGAAATACTAATGCGAAGCCTGCTTATTTATTAACATACTTTGATTTGCAGGTAATGTGTGAGGTCACGAGTGCATAGTTCATAGTTTAAAAGCGGCTATGTAGTTTTGATGACGTATCATAGGTTACTGTGTTATCATTGGTAGAACAGTGTAGCCATTCATTTCTATTGGAGACATTAAGGGTTGCAGACATATCTTTCATAACCACTTGTTGCTCAGTAACGTTATATTATTCAAGTGTGACATCAGTGATAAAGGTTTATTACTCTTTGAGGAGTTGGCACACTTTCACTATGTTTTCCCTAAAGCACCTCCAGTCTATCGGTATTGTGCTTGTTCACAACCTGGCCTAAGTAGATGTGGACTTTCAAGTAGAGTCGTTCAGTATATCTCAAATCTTTTTGTAACGTCACATTGTCACAATTGGAAATTTAAATGAGTATTTACAGATAAAACAACAGATGGTCTTGCAACATTGTAATGCTGAATAAAATCACAAATCCATCAGAGATAGCTACTACGGTATGAACAGTATGGCACCAGTTGACGGATATCTAATGTCTCCACAGTATGGACTAGTGCAAAATCCAAATTGTAGAAGGCACAATATTTGTCAAAGGCAAAATATGTGTCGAAATACAATTTTGAATTAACTATTGTGGTGCTGCTGAGGTGTCCCGACCTACAAATCTCTGTTTGGTACAGATCCTTGCATTAAAAAAAAAACAATGCATAAATGATCAATCCCTCAAATTATGTAATTCGCATCGCAGTGGCTTTATCATTCAAAATAATCATTCCGCCAAAAAGTTTAAATCTAAGTTTTCCTTAGATTTAAGTTTGACCCAAGCTGTGTTGTCATTTATTAACATTTCTTCAGCTGGTGAATGAGGAGGAACCGGCTCAGCCAGCCCAGGTGGGTCCTGCTCAGGATGCACCACCACCCTACAGCAGCATCGCTGCAGCAAATGCAGGTTAGGAACCATCACAGCTCCATCACACACTGTCCCATAACTCGGAAAAAACACAACTCATTTTCTAAGTTATGCATCGAAAGCATTACGATTGTAGATATACTTGCAGTGAAATGTGCCTATGAAGCAAAAGTGAAGAGAAGATATTTATAGAATAGTTATTTCCACAGTGTCACATCATTTTTCAGGAGTAAGTCAAATGTATTAATATAGCGCTTTTCACAGATAAAAAAAATCCCAAAGTGCTTATGATACATATTAAAACAAAGTACAAATCACAAGGTAATACATAAAAATAAAGTGCAGATAGGTCATCCAAAGTGAGAACCTTCTCTGATAGCTGTACCTTGCATTAGAGCCGAACAAAGTCACATGCGGCATGATCACAGGCTCAACATGTATGAAGTATTTTAAATGTTGAAGCTGTTTCAACAACTGCATATACTGCTGACTACTTTTAACTTTCATCTTTAGCAGCCATCAGACAAATATTTAAAACAAGTTTAAAAAGTAAAATATGTCCCTCTGTAAAAGTGCATATGCCTTATAACTAGTGTACTGAATTACTTTATCTTTTCCTACACTGTTAGCCTTGGAATGAATAATGTAAAGGGGAGTAGCTTGTGTGCACGGCCTTTTAGGAAGGTCTGATGTTTGTAATCTCACTTCTTAAGAGGGCATAGGTCAACGTGTCCAAGCAGTGAGCTCTTCCTGGGGGAGTATATTGATCTGGTCTAATGCAGTTTGTGTTTTGAACAACACAATAGAGAATTTTGGACATCTGCCAAATGACCCAGATGAAAGTCTTGGCTTGAATGGGACAGAACATAAACAGAAATGGATACAAATACTTTGGTCTTTCTTCCTGCTGTAAGTCATCCCTCCCTGGTTTGGTCTTAGAATTCTCTGCTTCTGCTACTTCCGCTTCCTTCAGAAGTGACAGGAGAAGTTTGTCTGTCAGCAGTCAAACCTTTCGTAACAGCTGTTAATCAGTCAACATCGAATCATTTCAGTTTTGCAGTTATGATCAACATTTAATACAAATTTAATTCAGAGAGCAACATATCAATGCCTGTTTATTTATCTGTCTCTTTGTGGATATAATTGTTTTTGTTTTTTTCCCAAAATTACAAAAGGATAGTCCAACTCATGTTTTATCGTTTGGTACTTGCATGTGTAAAGATAATATCTTTAGGCACCATGTCCAGCCTTTCTCTCCATGCTGCATAAAGAGATTTGATTTATCACATCATCGGCTCTGTAATAATTTGGCAGAATTTACACAGTAAAAAAGCCATCTTACTGCAATTATACTAATAATACTAATAATAATTCTTATTATTATTTGTTATTTGGTCAGTCAATTACAGTTTCACCTTTTATATTGTTAACAAGGGGAAAAAAAACGTTTTTAAATGCAATGACTCCAGAGTTTGCTTTTGTTTTAAAGTGAGTGATTGTAACTCTAGCCTCTTTCTGACCGAGTAGTTATGGGAACATAGTTATAGGAATAGTCCACTTCTGAACAGCTCTACCAAATACTCTCCCCCCAAAACCGTTTTTTCAATTTGCATTGGCACTGGCCAAGAGGCCATAGGAACTGGTAGGAGGGGTAGGGGAGTGACGCAAGCACGGCAACGGTCTTTATAGCATCGTTACTTGACTTACAACAAACCACAGCGGTGTTTAAAGACTAGGCTGGACTACTTAACAAAAAAAACACAGAAGACGGAGGCTCAAGTGTGATATGATCCTAATTAATATATGATGGCAGAAGATCGAAGAGCAGAACGCAACAAGCAAACAAAATGAGTAAGTTTAACTAGCATTAACAAGTAGCTGGTTGAATGCGTGATGTTTGTCTTATGAGTTAGCATACGTAGGCGAATTGCAACAGACAGTGAAGCATATGTACGTTTTGTGTTTCAGACGTTGCTAGGTCACTAAGGGTTCCAATGCGGAAAAGGAATCGCGGTCACAGGAACTTAATAATCCTAAAATTGGTCAAGTCGGGGCATGAGGAAAAAAAAAGGGTTCTAGGAACGTTATGTTCTAGGAACTGCAAAAATCCCTCCGGTCGGAAAGAGCCTTCAAACAGCCCAACCTACTTGTATACCTACTGTATATGAAAATGAAT
>NC_045742.1:19629919-19631638 GCF_008692095.1 Etheostoma spectabile
CTGAAGAGATTTTTTTTTTTTTTTTGTCCACTGTCATGCATTTAGAAGAGATAATTTTGAGACAAGACCTCTGTACCTGGATGTATAGTCATTTGCTTGTTACCTCCACAGCTTTCTTTGAATACAAGGAAGATGGAGGAAGATTTCCCAACCCTCCATCCTACAGCGTTGCCACCACGTTGCCCTCCTATGACGAAGCTGAGCGAAGCAAAGAGGAGGCAGCCATCCCCCTGGTCACTGGCAGAGTCACGGTACATTGATCTCATTTTCAGACATGTAGAAATATTTCTTGTCATGTACTAACCCAAACAACATGAATGTAACCCTGAATGTAACCACGTTATTGGAATTTATCGACATAATTCTTGCTGTTGGTGCAGGAGGACGACTTTGTGGCCAGGGATGACTTTGAAGACGCCGACCAGCTGCGAATAGGAAATGACGGCATATTCATGCTCACTTTCTTCAGTAAGAACTGGTTCAGCATTTCAACAACAGTTGGCCCGTGTACAGTTTCACTTCCTTAAACAGTAAACTGACTTTCAATTTCTCTTGCGTAGAGCCGTTTCGGTTTTGTTTCGTTTTATTTCACACGTCATCGCTGTACATTCAAACACAATTCCATGAGGCACAACAATCATATCCAGGACGCATGAAATGGGAACCCCAAATAACCTACTAAAAGCTTTTCAGAGGGGGCCCGAAAACAAACACACAACAACCAACATACCTCCAAAACTCAATTACCATGGACAAACAAAACCCACACAACAAATAAACAAACAATCCCAGCACAAATGTAGCATTTACAAAATTATCAACAATATGAAGAAAGCAATTTTTCCTTGACACCTTTCTTAAAGATGGAGACAGAATGCAACAATTTTAAGTTTTCCTCAAGCTCGTTCCAAATCTGCGGTCCCCTACAAACTATGCTCAGGCTCGTACATTTTAACCGACGTTCTTTACCAGTAATTCGGTATTTTCCCCTTGTATCATAAGTACACAGGGGACGACTGATTGGGACAAGCTCACATAACAGCCGACTTGTAATCAGATGGTTATTAGTTTGCTTTTTTATATTCTGTATTTACAGTATATCTGTAGAAATCTGGTAATTGAACATGAAAAGGATACGCTATCCTAAAAGTTGTTATGTAGTTGTTGAATAAGGGCTCTGGTGTACTGTTTTCTAAATTGAATTTGGCATATTCACAAAGGCTGTTCCATGATGTACTGCCAGTACACTCTGCATAAGGTTGTTTCCCAGCAAAAAGACGGAATAGGAGGAAAATGTGTGCCAGTCAGTTTGATGTCTTCAAAAAACGGACATCTTGGATTAAAAATCTCCTGCCGTCTCTTGGTCATGGTTTGAAAATGACATCTTCTTCTTCTTTTTTTTGTCCCCAGTGGCATTCCTCTTCAACTGGATCGGCTTCTTCTTGTCGTTCTGTTTGACCACGTCAGCCGCCGGCCGATATGGGGCCATCTCTGGCTTCGGCCTGTCCCTCATCAAATGGGTTCTTATTGTCAGGGTAAGAGCTATTTTGTGAATATTCACCAAAACCTGTTTGGCCACTGAATGAGTGTTCAGTGTTGTAATGGTGCAGTATTACTAGTTCTTATGTGTCAGTGTACAGGGAGACGTAAAGTCTGAAAATGGTCTAGGATAACGTTCTAGGATCATGTATTATGGGTTGACTGAGTCCTGACAGGTAT
>NC_045742.1:19631648-19640449 GCF_008692095.1 Etheostoma spectabile
TTTGTCTTCCAGTTTTCTACCTACTTCCCTGGTTACTTTGATGGACAGTACTGGTTGTGGTGGGTGTTCCTGGCCCTGGGTAAGTGAGAAACATTATTTCATAAACATATAGCACCATGTGTTATTTCCCACGATTACATTTAGGTAATTGTCTTATTTTGCATTACATATCTTTCCTTTGCCCTGCAGGCTTCATGCTGTTCGTCAGAGGCTTTGTTAACTACTCCAGGGTGCGTAAACTTGCTGATCCCACCTATGCTACTCTTCCCCGGACAAGGGTTCTCTTCATCTATTAGAGGTAAATTAATCTGGTCACACTCATCGTGGTTTGTCAATGGAGACATTTACATGCACACAGGACTCCGGCTACAGAGAGTGTAATGTAGCCACAATGGTTTTGACAAAGAAGAAGAATGCATCAAATGAAGGGCGTTGTTAGGCACGATGGGGAGTATCAGCCCAGTCTCATGGTAACGTTATTTATTCGTGTACAGGTCAAATAAATGTTATTTTATTTCATGTGTTGATTACGAATTTGGAAGTAATGTATTTCAATGGGAAGCTTATTTCGTAATCGCAGAACGATTATGGTAGCGAGTTGTATTGAAAAGCCTTTTCGTGCAAGGAGGTTGGTTGGGTTGGTGGAGGGGTCAATCAACACAGGACTTTCACCCTGGAGACCGGGGATTGGCTCCCGCGTGTTGCAGTTCCTCTCCGTGTTACTCTCTTCCTAACCACAACCGTCCCGTGGTTGTGGCCGGCGTGTGTGGCGTTTCATTTCCCCGTTGTTGCGTCCCCGAGACCGCGGCTCGTGTCCCTGCACCCGGGGATCATGTCCCGCATGTGGCTGTCCATCCTGTTGTTGTCACTGGCGTGTGGCGTTTCATTTCCCCGTAGTTGCGTCCCCCGGAGCAGCTCAGTGTCACGGCAGTTCGTGTAAATGGTCACGTTCAAAAATCGTGACCTGTACACAAAATAAACGACATTAACGTGACCTGTACACAAATCAGTCAAGTGTCTAACAACGCCCCTTAGCTGTTGTAACATGCCTGGAAACCACCGCTTCAAGCGGCTTGATTTTAAAAACCTGGCAATGTTTTATAAAATATACACACCGCAACAAAAATTGCAAAAATATATTGAGAACAAATAGTTGGTCTTCCGTGCAATGTAGCTCTTAGTATCCAAATCTTGTCAGTGAGAGTTATTAATGTGCATGTCAACATGACAAACCACAGACATTACACCACACACCCTTGAATATCACCAATACTTCTGAAGTCCATTTTCTGGACTTGATTTGTTCGTCTTCCCTTAACCTAAATCCAGGGTGTTGGATGGTGGAGAACTGGACGTGACCAACACAAGCAGCAACTCTGCGAAGAGTTTACAAATTTTAAGTGGAGACACTTAACCAGAAATCGGCCAGACGAGTTATAGATGAAGAGAACTCTCAATAAAATATTCAGGAATTATATCACTTGTTTTGAAACTTTATTAATGGAAAATAGTTAACAATTATATTCCCTTGATGTACTCATTAGTAGTGAATGTTAAGTGCTATGTACATCTGTCTGTAATGTATGAGTAATGCCTTATATCATTTTGATGGTAGCGAACGAGCATGCATCTGCCCTTAAGGTCAATAAATAGGGAGCGTCTCGCGGGTATTAATTATTACAACTCTGTAGACGTGCCACAGCATGCAACACATTTTGTAATGGGCAGTTATCATGGTTTTATTGTGACTATTATAGGCTGTTTTTAGATACCACATACACTTATTAAAAAGAAGCTTTCATTAGGCTGTAAATGCTGATATACCACACTTTTCACTCACCTGTTGGTTTTAGCTAGTGTTGCCCTTTATTTGTGTAGCCAGGAGGGGGCAGTGTTGTCTGCTGCTTCTAACTGGCTAGATACTGTTCATTAAGGGCATTGTCATCATAAAACATACAGGCTTGTGATTGAAACGCAGTGTGAGTAGAGCACATTAACATGACGTCGATGTATCAGAAGTTATAGTTATGCCTGCTAGATTTGTTGTTGTACGTAAAATCAGGTAAATAGAAATTAGGTTACAAATATGATTTTTAGATGATCCAGTTTTTAAACAAGCCAGAAACTAGATGGGCCCCAAAACCGGGATGCAGAGGTGTGCCAGCAACCAGGATGATTGGCATCTACTGGTTCATGTCCTCAACTAGCTCAAGTAGAAGTAATACTGACCGTTCTTCAGTGAGTCAGCGGAGTCATATCATTCATCGTCAGTGGAAACGCTCTGTGATGACAGAAGAGTCCTGGCTGTCTGGATTTCAGCGGTTTATGATCTCACTCAAACATTTGGATCAAAAACAATAGAGCAAAACAATAAGGATTTAACTGACAGATTAAGATTTTTTTTAATGATTTAATAAGGTGTTAACTATCTTGTGGACATCAAAACTATATCAAAGAATGTTGTATGCAGGGGCACTTTTAGAAACATAACCAATAAAACCCAAAAGGATGTTCCTATCATTTTAAGTCCCAGACAAATAAAATAAGGAATGACTGACGCAGGGGTTTTTGTTTTTATTCTCTAAGCGAAATGACGTGTCAGGATAATAGTTTTAGTCTGGTCCAGCAAACTGAACTGTTTAATCAGTTAACTTCATACTTCTGCCATGGCTTTGCTACAGACTCATTATGCTTATTTCTCTGTGATGTAAAGCTGCAACCTTGGGGTTTTGTTGTTATGAAACTGTACAGAAAACGTTTGTTAAATAAATGTCACTTTTAATGCGTCTTTTCTGAGTTGTCTGGATTGTATAACAGTCTTGATTCTATTTACAGGTTAGTATAATGAAGCAAAGTTTTGTGTGTGTGTGGCTCAAGGTTGTAACAGAGTGGCAGCTTTTGTCTGTTCAGTGATGCACTTGGTCATTTAGTAATTTTACACATTGGTGGCAACAAAGTGTACCTGCTGGAAATAAGAAATTAGTTTTTCAGCTTTACATCCTGTTGTACAGAGAGGTAAGTGGCTCAACAGCCCTTTTCAAGCTGTAAAATACTTTTTTTGTCTTCTAATCTGCAGAGGCATTACTCGTTGAGAGCAAAGTGTTGACTGTAGAAAACTCAAACTAGAAAGGACTCGAAGCACATGACTTCCAACAAACTAACAACATTCACAGTCAGCGCCGGGTTACATGTGTCATTTTGCATTCAAAGGAGTGCGGTAGTTCTGACATTTTTTATTAAGCATTTACTAATTCATTTAAGCAATTACTTATTCCTGCTTCTGTTCTTCATTGACATCTGGAGACAATTTTATATGATAATTACTAATTCGGGTGACCAAATGTGCTACATCATACTACTTTTTATTATATATATACATATATATATATATATATATATATATGTGTGTGTGTGTGTTTTCTTGTTTGCTCTTCGTGTTTTGCAATAAGAAGACCTGCCACCAGCAAAAATGGGATGTGTTAGTGGGAAAAAAAGATGATGACATACATACAATATTTTAGCTCAGATGCTAGCTGGTCCTTTCCCTAATCGGTTAAATTATTGCAACTTCACCCCCTTTTGTTCTTGACAGATTTCTGCAAGCCAGCTCCTCATCAACCCTTTTCATAACATTCATTCTTGTTCTGGCCCAGTTCATGAACTAAAAGGTTGAATTTAGGTGTACTGAACTAAAGTGGATCTCGGTGCAGCTCACATCCATTTAGGTGGAGGTATCTCTGTGTGCTGAGAGTGTCTTCACTCCCCGGAGTCACTCAGCTGTCGGGGCAGAAAGAAGACGGCCTTCTGTCCGATGTGAGTTCTAGGACCCAGTTTAGGTTTTCCATTCTTTTTCAGAGCTACGTACCAGTTCTTCTCCTGATATTTCTGAGGTATATATGTGTTGTAGTGGTTCTCCTCCAACTTCTCCAGGAAGTAACATTCAGCAGTCACTGTGGGCTGAAAGATGAACACAAAACCCCCACTAACAGCTGACAGCACTTTAGGGGAAGTTGTTTGGTTTAAGATTTAACGTTTAAAAATGTGGTCCCCAAAGAGTAATTCATCGTTTACGACATATAATGGAATATTCATCTACATATGCCTGCATCAAGTTTAATGTATAGATTTACTATCACATAGCATCTTCAGGTCTATTGCAGATACTCACGGAACTGTACAATCGGCCCTCGTCGCTCATGGCCAAGTATCGCCCGGCTTCTGTTCCTTGGATGACCACTACACCTCTGTCCACAGCTTTGAGCTTTAAAACAACTGAAAGGAGAGCAAGTTTACAAAAAGATGAATAACATAGCTAGTGCAGAGTCTCATGAAATGAAGAGAACGGTGCAGTTACTCTTGTGACTAGATCAATTTGTTTGTCTTGAAGTCTTCAATGTCAGTCAGTCTTTCTGGTATGTGAAACTGATGTACTCAAGTATGAGCCTCTTGTTAAAGAAATAAAAGGAATAGATGACAAACATGCATTTTATTTAATTAGCTTATCAGGTAACTAAATGTACAATGACAATGCTCATTTATCAACAGAACAATGACAATGCTCATTTTTCAACAATAAAAAGAATAGCAGACCTAAATCCGCTAATGTTAGCCTAAAAAGATAATTTTCATCTGCTGTCCCTGATGATATAAAATGTAAACAAATGATACATCTCATAGAATACAATACAATTGCACAAAATACCACAATACATATGGTAGTTATGGTAGCTAAGTAAGAAGACTAGTAAAGACAACCATGCGACTATATGTTGACATGTTTGGTATGACCTTTCATATTGACATTGAGAAAACCTATATTTTTTACAATGTTTTATAATTCCTCTGTAGATAGGCTTTCTAGAACAAAAATATTAAACCTCTGCAGCATGTGTCTTAGTTCCCTAACTGTACAGAGTGTGTTATACCATTATACATTTTATTTAGGGTTCAAATTTCGGTCAAGTCTCTGCTACTTGATGTTATTTTGTATAGTCTGTCTCATGCACCTCAGTTAAGTTCATTAAATACATTTAATATCAAGTCAAATTTGCAAAACAGAACTACAGAGATGTTCTATCTTTTCCAAGCCTAATGAGCGGCGTCTTCCTTTTAAAATATTTCATTTAAAGACATTTATAGGACGCATGTCTCTTTTCCTGCTGACAGTAAAGCCCTTGAACGCATCATGTTTGCATGCCTGACCTGGATGTAAAATGCGGTGTTGTGCTGCAGTCTTACTGTGGACGTCCTCGTCATCCCTGAGGCCCTGAACCGTCCCATCAGGGAGGATCTGGAGGTGGTGTCCGCCATTCATGCAGTACAGCCGAGTCCGCCGCCTGGAGTCCGGCAGCGGGCCGCGGTCCACCGTCTGCTCCTCTGATACCGACTTCTCCTCGTCCGCCATCCTGCTCACAATCAACACAGCTGTGGAATCAACAGGAAGCTTTGCAGAGGAGTTTGGTCTTCTACTTGGAAAAAATCTGCGGGCTCAGTCCCACTGCAGCGGTCAGGTGTTTACATGCTCGTGAACGAGCGCAGAGATCACAGACGCAGCTGGGTGCGCGTCCCCGACTCCTTGGCTGAAACTCCATCTGGGATAATGGTATGAAACGTGATCGCTACAGGCCTCAGCCCTAACATTTTTGAAATGTTGTATTCTTTGCTTGGTTTTGTTGACTGGCTACTAGATGATTAATCATAAGGAAAAATAATACTTGCAATAAGTGCACCATAAAAACACCGCCAGGCCCATATGATCATGAATGGTAGCAGACAACTCTTTTTAATTATTTTAGGGCACTAAAATAATTTAGCCTTTAATTTTACAGGACAGATGAAGACATGAAAGGGGAGAGAGAGAGAGAGAGGGAAATGACATGCAGCAAAGGGCCACAGGTTGGAGTTGAACCTGAGGCCGCTGCATTGAGGAGTAACCTACAAATATGTCAGTCCACTCTACCAATTGAGCTTACCCAGCCATATGAATATATTACAATTCTAATTTTAATAAGTGGTGTAAGAAGTACTCAGATCTTTTACTTAAGTAAAGGTATGACAAAATGCACAAGTTACAAAGCTAATAATTCACTGTAGCCTTTATACGGTTGGGTAGTTCCATATGAAAATAAATCCATTCTATAAACGGATATGTGACATGAAAAAAATCGTAATGGAGTGGAGTAAAATGTACAATATGTCCCTCTGAGATGTAGTCCTTTAATAGACAAAAGGTTGAGAATTTCAGTAAACTCCAACAGTCTTCATCAACAGCCAATAAGCCAGGTGTCAGAATGGAAAAGCGCATTTATTTGACCAACAAGTGCTTGCTGTGATAATAAAAAGTGTCTTACAACGAGCTTACCGTTTCCAGAATCAAGTATCATCGAGTTAACATCACAGCAAACATCAGCATACAATTCCTTATTTCGTGAAGTACCACACAAAGACATACAGTTCCACCTTTAATCAATGGAGGAAAAGATCAACACTACAGAGGAGAAATAATACAGAGGGGTGTATATATATATATATATATATATATATATATCAATATATATATAATATATATATATATAGATTAATAATATATATATATAAATATATAATGTTTTTATTATATATATAAAAAAACTATTATTTGGAGACAAATACACCACATTTTCTTTACAATGGATTATATGTACATATTCAATTAATCAATTTAAGCAAAGAAAATGTTTTTCTTTTGTAGAGAAAGCATATACCAGTTAAACTATCTGCCCTTGATAATTTGAAAAGTTAATGTCTGCATATGCTTTATATAAAATAGATTTTTAAAAATATTTGGGTAGTGCAAATCTTTTCAGATTCAAGCTGGTTGATTACTTTCACAAACAGTTTGTGTGTGAAAAAGACTGACTCTATTCTATTCACAGTATTACACAATTTGACCAAAGCTGTAAAAAAAAAAAAAAAAAAAAGTCTAACAAAACAAAGAACTGAACATTGTCTTCTAGGAGCTAATTAGTTTAAAACTGCACGTGTTGAATTGTCGCTTGCTTTGGTCACCTTGTAGTCAAACAAATACGCTTTTCTGTGTGTGTGCGGTCGGTGTAGACTAATTACTGACTAACTGTATCTTTTCCTGAAAATCTGGCCTGCAGAGATAATGTTTTATGTGAATATCCTGTATGCAAATAGATTATACTGGAAAAAAACTAAAAAAAAAAAAAGCAACATCCTGTTATGTGATGGTGAAATAGGATTGCTCGTTTATATTGCATATCTATATCTATATATATCTATATATATATATATATATATTATATTTATATGTTTATATGCATATCCATGTGTGTGTATAAATATATATATATTTATATATACACATGTATACACCACACACACACACACACACACACACACATACACTGTATATACCTCTTTAAATGAACAGCAGCAGAGATTTGGATACACTGAATGTGAAAGTAACCCATGAGTAACCCCTATACAGTTAATAACGATGGTTTTCAACTATTTTGAATTAAACATCATAGAGAAAAATAACAAGTATTCTTTTGCTGAGCCTGGGAATGAATGACGAGAGTTTTGCAGCACATTCCTAAAACATTTCTAATCCTGACAAAAAACACATAAATCACAGAAGCAGATACAATATGGGAATTCAAACTGACCGTTTTTGGTTCTGGAAGTCAGGACATAAACGACTGAACATGAACAACCACGTACTGTGTGAATCAGACATTAAGTTTCAACAACCTGAGCATGGGAGCGGTTCTACATTTATAAGGAGTGCTTTATATTTGTTGGGATTGTTAAGCAACATAAATTTGACATTTTGCTTATTTAAATGAGCACTTGACACATTTATCCAATTTTTTTTTTTTTTTAACTGGCAGGGCATCATCTTTAATCTGTCAAGCTTTTCTTATTTTTAATTAAATTAATTCCTCTTTAAAGATTCATGTCAAAAACCTGGATTTTCTTTTTGTGTGCTTTGAACACACATGACAAACTGAAGTGAGAAATGATGAAAATGTTGCAGCACATTTTCCCATTTACTTGCACAACACAAAGGGATACTGACAGACCTACATTATTTTGTGTGATTACACAACATATCTGTGAGTGCCTTGTGTTAAAATACAGCTCACTTATTATCACTCCTTAATAATGACCTCAATCCAGTGGACAGAATCTATTTGAGGATATATTTAAAAGCTTCAATACTGGGACTAGGTTTCCTCTTCTGATAGAAACACTGACCCAACTTTCAGCATCACTGAAAACAGACAAAACCGGAGTTTGGCACTGAAATAGTTCCCAGAGAATAAAAGGATCCATTTTGCCTGCCTCCCCAGTCAGTGACGCTACGCTTTCACTGCAACATGACTCCATGAGGTGACTGATGCTAAGTGCTTCTAAACATTTGGGCTCGACTACCTAACAGACCGACACAGAAACATGTGAATGTACTAAAGACACACAGACGTTAAGAGAAGGTGCCGACAGGGCGTTGAAGGAGCAGAAGGCAAAACCGGAGGGGTCAAAGGTCGTCAGCAGCGGTGAGAGGTTTATAGGGTAATGAATCTGCCAACGCCTGATCCAAAAAGCTGCATACACAAGCTGTCCATCACATAAACCGTTTATTTTAAAGGAATAGTTCCACATTTTGGGAAATGCACCTATTCACTTTCTTTTCAAGAAAACTGATACCACTTACGTGTGTAAGGTAACTATAAAGCTACAGCCAAGAACCAGTTAGCTTAGCTTAACATAAAGACAGGAAACAGGGGTTGGGG
>NC_045742.1:19640459-19659532 GCF_008692095.1 Etheostoma spectabile
GGGGGGGGGGGAACACAGTCTGGCTCCGTTTAAAGGTAATCTGTTTACTAGCTCCTTTACAGCACACATCTCTTCTTTTCTTTTCTTTTTTTTTAATCAACACAAAAAACGGAAGAATACAAAAAACTAAATTAAGTGTTTTACTGGGTGTTAAGTGTCTGATCATTTCTCAACCAGTTGCCGGGCAACCAGCAAAGACTACAGGAAAGTTACAAGAAAGATATTCCAGCACATAATCCCCCCCCCCCATAAAACTGTTAATTGTTGTTTTTACTCTTTGGTTTTTGTATGGATAAAACAAACGAGATATAACCTGTGTATTCTTGAGCTTTTGAGGTGCTGGTAGGCCGACTTTGTTACCATTGGACAGAGCCAGGCTCGCTGGTTCCCCATTTTCAAGCTTTATGCTAAGCTAAGCTAACTGGCTGCTGGCTCCAGCTACATATTCACCGTAAAGACATAGGAATGGCATCAATCTTCTCATCTCACAAGCAAATAAACGCATTTCCCAGAATGTTAAACTGTTCCTTTAAGATATACAGCACAGCGACAATGCAAAAGCTTTCAATAATTAAATACCCAGAGTCAGATGCTTATTGCAAGCGTGGATATCTGGTATCAAAGAAGATCATCAGTGGCAGAATCATGACTGCATGTTTGTCCGTTTTACAAAACAGACTGTAAAAAGAAGTTAAAAATTGAAGGACGGTTATTTTCCAAGCAGTTTGAGCTATGTTAGAACCACAGAAATGAGTTTATGCTGATTAAAAATCCTGATTGTAAAATAACAATCTTGCAAACACAATAAAACATGTCCTCTGTTCTCTGATTGACAGACGCAGGTATTTACCACATTCCATTATTAGACTGTTGGGGCGGGAGTGGGGGCTAAAATGAACATCAATGAAGCCGGCTATATCCTATAGAAAACGTTTCATGACTTCCGTCTAAAGTCATGTATTAAAGACTGGTACAGCATAACAGTCATTCTTCACAGTCTTTTAAAGCCTTTAGCAGGGTACAAAGTGCCCGAATCACACTTAAGGAGTCGAGTGTGTGGGATGTGGCGTGAAAAGAAGCAGGCTTTGAATAATCTGCCCTAAAGTTCAGAGAGGATCGTTTCTACACACGGAGAAAGGGCCAAACTGCCACTTTTTAAGATTACACAACCATTGAGGAGAAAAAAAAAATGGAAAAGAAGAGGAAAACTTGCAACTGCATGTAAAGTAAAATGTACAATCAACATGCGATAAAGGTATACCATGATGGGTGAAAGAGAGCACGGCTTAAACAGGAAGAAAGAAATGGCTTTGATGATATTTGAAGCAAAAAAGGCACATATTTTTTCCCTTTTATAATAGACGTGTGTAAACCTGGAAGAGGTCAGCATGTGGGAGAAATCATCCTTTTAACAATGCCATCGACGAACAATCCGACAGAATTGTTTCTTACGTCCAAGGTATCAATCAAAGCAAAAAGAAAATATGCTTTTTATATGACTGCAAAACAGAAGTTCCTTTTTATATGACTTATACGATTTTGTTACAACCTACTATAAAAACTAATAAAGGAACATACGGTAAACATACTAAAAGCCAACTTAAGAGCATGTTATTAATTAAGCGACCTGGAAAACTGTATAAACTGTTACAATTTTGAAATTTAGAAAATACTATCAGAACCTGTTATATAGATATTTGTTTTATCTATCTTAGATATCGTTCTGGTTTTGAAGGTAAGAAACCTGAGACAACATGGATGTTAGCCTATATCTCTTTGATTAACTTTTATCTTACAAACATTTCCTACTTAAAAACAAACCTATGTGCTTGCTGTCTGGTTTCTCAACAAACGCCTCAGCTCTCTCCCTCCAGACACGTGAGCCTCTACACAAGGTTGCATACTCGCATCCGCAAACATCATTCACTCCTCGCCTCGGATCCTCGGTCCTTTCGTCGTCGCTATTCAGGGGGATCGGAGGAAAGGGGGAAGGGGGGAAGGGGGGGGAGAAATCGGTGAGGTGATGTGGTGGGATTTTAAGGCATTGTGTCTCTTACGGGGCACAGTCATCTCTGATGGAAGAGGAGAGGTTTGACGCTTCCAGCCTTGAATTTTGGCAACTGGTTGCTGATGATCTCTGCGAGCATCTCCGGGAACTCCACACTCAGGGACTTATTCACAAAGGTGTAGAAGCAGAAGCTGAGCAGTCCACCGACCATCTGCAGACACAAGAGGAGAATGCATTAGTGGATAATTAACACTAAAAACACACAATCAGCATTTGGCTGCGTGAGAAGAAGAATAGATCTTAGCATACAATTTATCCGATGCAATGCTAGTGAGATGGTACAACCATCGTTTAGAGCCTTTAATAAATCAGTCGTATATGCAAAGGACCATACCAGTGAGATACATTTATTCACAACATTATGTATTATTAACGAAGGCCTGGTTACACAAAATAAAAACCAGGCAGAGTGGTTACAATCCTAAAAAAAATAAGCTACCTTTGCATTACAGGAAGAAAATCTCTCTTTAAAACCATGTAAATGTTTTAAACTAACAAATGAATCAGCACAATCCCAGATGAGTCACTGTTTAAGGATGAGGAACGCTGCAGAAGACAGGTGTAATGACAGAACTGCCTGTTTGTCTTTGCGTGCTGGATCTCTGTACCTCATGCATGGAGTCAAGCAGCTTGGTGAGCTGATAGAAACGCTGCCAGTTCTGGCTGGAGTTCTCCTCGCGCTTCACGATGGCTTTCCCCAGCTCCTTAATGTACGACATCCGAATATCGTCAAACACTGCCTGGCTCTTCAGGCCGTCCTTTGGCACTGCGAGAGAATGGAAACTAAAGGTCAACATCTGGGATAGCGATAAGGATAATTATCACGTCCAAACAGTGAAGGGCAAAAAAGGGCAGCTGATTAATATATATTAAGGCATTTTTAGGTTGCACTCCAAGTAATATTAAGCAGCACAGAACATGGGCAGTGCCGGGACAAAAGCAGCACACCCCGAGGAGCGCCGCGCTACTTCTGTTAAAGCTACCTCCTTTTATTGTTTTAAATATGTTTTAAATGCATTTAATTAGACGAGAGTCTTTGTTTACATCTTTAATTCTTCTGTACTGGGTTACCTTAGAGATAACATGACGTGGAGTTGTGTACTTGTGGAATTGGGTGTGTGTATTATTTACTAAACCAGGTAGCACTATGAAGATTCATTTCTTATTTGCAACAGATGCATGTGAGTTAATGACTTGATAAAGTGCTGTCTTGATAAAGTGCTGTGATGTTTTGTCCTGTGCATACATCAATATTATCTTCCAGCCGCTGTAGACAGGATTGGATTGGAGTACTAGCCTTTGTAAAGATTGCATTACCACAGAACTATGTTCGACATGTGACGGTGGAAGAAGATTCAGCTGCTCTTAAGTAAAACTTCTGACCTGTGCTGAGCAGCAGCAGGACCTTCATGCACAAATACTCGTCGTTGGAAACCTGCAGCCGGACAAACTCGCTGGAAATCTTTAGCATCTGCTCGCACTGGTCGGCCATGTAGGGCAGCTTCATCCGATCCCTGGTGGAATTAAACAGAAAGGGTTAAATTGCATGGCTCTTCCAAGTCATAGTTGGATTCATAAGGGCTGCTTGTGTTGTCTCAGGGAGATAAAGCAGCTCTATGTTATATCTCTGTTCAAGGTAGTGGATCCTAGTTAAATCATTCTTCCAGAAGGTTGAGGATGAACATTTCAAATGAGTAAGTTTCATCTCAGGTTAAAGTGCGGGACAAACGTTAATGGAATTTTTGCTTAGGGGTGGCTTTTTCAGCCCTCGAGTCACAGTGAACATCAAATGCATTAGAAATGTACATCACAAGACACTAGGGACAGATTATTGGCCATTATTCATGAAACCACCATATAAACTGAAATTGGCAACAGCCTTTTACCAAACTAAGAATGTTTCAAGGCTGCAATAATCAAAGGCAATAAAACAGACAGTAGTTGAATTTTGTTGGAGGCTGACTGACAAAAAGAGAGCATAACATCATCAGATAATTATGATCATATCAAGTTTCAGCTTGTTATTATGAAATGAAAAGGCCTATTACAGCCCTAAGCATGGTAGCTGTGCCGACTGCTCACTACACGCAGAGCTATTTACAAACCGAGTCATCAAGTCTATAAGAGGGATGCAACTGATGACAGCTGACAGACACAGTTTGATTCACAGGAGATAAGACACACACAGCACAGAGCTGCACTGATATACGCAAACAAACGATGTATCTGTTGGCTGACTGTTGAAAAAAAATCATAGGCTAAAAAATATCACATCAGTGCTCAATTTATGTGAAGTGCAAAGAAAGACTCCCGTTTGCAAGGCCGTGGTATTGTATAGTCTAACTTTCACTATTACAAATTTGATAAAACTCTAAATACTGGCAACACTGACACATTTAATCTGGAGGACTTAAAACACATTACGCTGGTACTACTTTTTGTATTCAATTAAACAACAAAGACTGAAAATGGATTGATACACACTCGTTGATGACGAGGTCCGGTGCGAAGCAGAGCATGTTGCCGTTGCACTGCTGGTAAGATCTCCAGCCCAGGCCGAAAGACATGAGGAAGAGCCAGGAGCACTGCAGCAGAGTCATCTGGTCGTCCAGGTGCAGGTTCCTGAACCCTGGGGGGGGGGGGGGGGGGGGGGGGGGGGGGGGGGGGGGGGGGGGGGGGGGGCGGGGGGGGGGGGGGGGGGGGAAAGGACATGGAAATACTTCAACTGTCTCCCAGTACGGTCACAGTGTGTGAGAGGGTGACAATGTGATAGTATACACGCCACTACAAAATTAAAAAATTAAACTAACTAATCAATTTTCAGTTGGTAGAGCTTGAATCGATTCATGAATGTGAATTGATTTTTTTTGCACATCCCTAGTGACAAAAAAAAAGTAACTAGATACAAACGCAGTAAAACATTTTGATGTGCAGTAAACATTACGCGTAGGTAAAAAATAGTTTCTTAGATGCATCGCAATTCTCTCTAGAACGATTCAGTGCTCGATTCCGATAAGTTAATAATCTATTACATATATTTTTTAATTATTTAAATGTGTTTACTTTTATTTAAAAGTAAACAGTCTACAGACATGTACAAATCAGAAAAATGAGTGACGGAAAGAGAATGGGATAACGGAAAGAAAAGGTGCAGAAAAAAAAAACACAAAAATGGAAAAAAAAGTGAAAAAAAAGGAAAAATAAAAAGTTGTGTGTGTGTTCAAAACCGTTCAAAAGTTTGGGGTCACCCAAACAATGTGTGTTTCCTGAAAAGTCACACTTATTCACCACCATACGTTGTGAAATGAATAGAAATAGAGTCAAGACATTGACAAGGTTAGAAATAATGATTTGTATTTGAAATAAGATTTTTTTACATCAAACTCTTTCGTCAAAGAATCCGCCATTTGCAGCAATTACAGCATCGCAGACCTTTGGCATTCTAGCTGTTAATTTGTTGAGGTAATCGGAGAAATTGCACCCCACGCTTCCAGAAGCATCTCCACAAGTTGGATTGTAGGATGGGCACTTCTTGCGTACCATACGGTCAAGCTGCTCCCACAACAGCTCCATGGGGTTCAGATCTGGTGACTGCGCTGGCCACTCCATTACCGATAGAATACCAGCTGCCTGCTTCTGCTCTAAATAGTTCTTGCACAATTTGGAGGTGTGTTTAGGGTCATTGTCCTGTTGTAGGATGAAATTGGCTCCAATCAAGCGCTGTCCACTGGGTATGGCATGGCGTTGCAAAATGGAGTGATAGCCTTCCTTATTCAGAATCCCTTTTACCCTGTACAAATCTCCCACCTTACCAGCACCAAAGCAACCCCAGACCATCATATTACCTCCACCATGCTTAACAGATGGCGTCAGGCATTCTTCCAGCATCTTTTCATTTGTTCTGCGTCTCACAAACGTTCTTCTTTGTGATCCAAACACCTCAAACTTGGATTCATCCGTCCACAACACTTTTTTCCAGTCTTCCTCTGTCCAATGTCTGTGTTCTTTTGCCCATCTTAATCTTTTTCTTTTATTGGCCAGTCTCAGATATGGCTTTTTCTTTGCCACTCTGCCCTGAAGCAGAGCCGCCTCTTCACTGTAGATGTTGACACTGGTGTTTTGCGGGTACTATTTAATGAAGATGCCAGTTGGGGACCTGTGAGGCGTCTGTTTCTCAAACTAGAGACTCTAATGTACTTATCTTCTTGCTCAGTTGTGCAACGCGGCCTCCCTTTCTACTCTGGTTAGAGCCTGTTTGTGCTGTCCTCTGAAGGGAGTAGTACACACCGTTGTAGGAAATCTTCAATTTCTTAGCAATGTCTCGCATGGAATAGCCTTCATTTCTAAGGACAAGAATAGACTGTCGAGTTTCAGATGAAAGTTCTCTTTTTCTGGCCATTTTGAGCGTTTAATTGACCCCACAAATGTCATGCTCCAGAAACTCAATCTGCTCAAAGGAAGGTCAGTTTTGTAGCTTCTGTAACGACCTAAACTGTTTTCAGATGTGTGAACATGATTGCACAAGGGTTTTCAATCATCAATTAGCCTTCTGAGCCAATGAGCAAAACATTGTACCATTAGAACACTGGAGTGATAGTTGCTGGAAATGGGCCTCTATACACCTATGTAGATATCGCACCAAAACCAGACATTTGCAGCTAGAATAGTCATTTACCACATTAGCAATGTATAGAGTGTATTTCTTCAAAGTTAAGACTAGTTTAAAGTTATCTTCATTGAAAAGTACAGTGCTTTTCCTTCAAAAATAAGGACATTTCAATGTGACCCCAAACTTTTGAACGGTAGTGTACATACACACAATCTAATAAGACATGCATAACATAATTAGGTAAAACACAAAAAGGCTGTTCATTTACTTCATCACATTACATCTGACCACCTCATGTTTCATGTTCTAAGAAGCCAGATCTCCACCTTTAACCATGATGGGGCCTCTGACATGGAAAATTACTGTGAGACGTGACTTTCACAAGCAAGGCTGAAGCATGGAATGACTAAAAAATAAAAACCTCAGACAAAAAATGTCTACTGAAACTTGTGTGTGACAAATACTGTATATGTCAAAATCTAACTAACTCAGATTTATATGTATATTTTTTTAAATCACGCATGGAAATGTACATTAAAAAAATGATTGCATTGATAAATCGGTTTAGAATCAAATCGTGAGGTGCCCAGATATTCTCACCCCTACTAAACAAGTCATCTTTAGCAGGTGAAACAGGTGACTTTGTAAAAAAAAAAAAAAGAAAGAAAAGAAGAACAAAGACAATATCACATACATTTTGCATAACAGAATCTGGTTGAGACAACAACATTTAAAAAGATTATTTGTCCACCCTAATCCGGCTTCACTCTGTTTACCAAATGTGCCTGTGTGTTAGTTAGCCCTGAAGCAAATCCAGATGTTAGGCCAGTGGGTTTCTGTACACAAGTCGACACGGAGAAGACACCCATTTTGCACTGCACCAATACATTACAACATCTGCCGTTTTAAGATGAAACTTTTAAAATATTCATGTTGTGCACATTGTAAAAAAAAACAAAAAAAAAACAGCACACATCACAGACATGCCTTTGTGCAGGTTTGACTTTCTTTCTGGGAGTTAACATGCATATTGATGCCATGACAGAAAAAGAAGACTAATGGCAATATTCCAATGTTACGACAAATGTTACGACAAATGTTTTTTTTTTTAAATATATTTTTAAACTTGTTGCAGCCGCACATTAACTAAATGAATCAACACTTAATGTGTCACATCTTTCTCTTTGCAAACTCACCAATATAATTAAATAATACATTAAAAATAATTTTCTTAATCTCAATAACCAGTCTACACCCTCTGCAATGGACAAGTTTACACTCCTACAGGCAGAGGAAACTACTAACCTGGCAGAGCCTTGGCCCACTTGACAGCAGAGATGACCTGCCGGCCGCCCAGCCTGTTGAGCGTGGTCATGAGGCGGGTGGAGGTGTCAGGCAGGGTGTTGTCGTAGCCGGCGCAGATGGTGTCTGGCTCGATGGCCTTTAGCAGGGACAACATTGTGGGAACAAGTTGAGGCATGCACTTTGGTAAAAGAGGGCGAGCCTCAACTGGCGGAGATGGAGTCAGCTCAGGCGGGTTGCTCTGCTGGGTGCCCTTTAAACGATTTAACTTCTTGGTTTTGCGCGCTGCAGAGGAGAAAACAAGGGATAAACATGCAGAGAAGTGTAAAATAAAGAGAAAAGGTGAAGAGGATACAGAAACAATTAAACCAACTCAAGGCTACAAAGTTTGGCACAGTTTCAGTGTTGTAGATATGTACCTTCCAGGTTCATGCCTGCCATTAGACACTTGCGAAAGCGGCAGGCCGGGCAGTTCTTCCTCCTGATCTTGTCTATTATGCAGTCGTTCCTCCCAGCACACAGGTAATTATGCTGCCCTGAGGCACACAGAAGAGGAAGATTAATCTGTTATTTACCTTCACTGTAGAGGCAAAAACTCCAAAGGGAAAGACTAATTAGCTGTACCACAGTCCTTTACTTTGGTATGATCATGCCTCCAACTTAAAATCAGAATGACTCCAGCGTTTGAGCAACCTTATTTGACACAGGTTAGTGATGAATGGTTTCCTCACTGGCAATGAATAAACCAGTGAGGTAATAATTATGTCTTATGGCTTTGTACCTTCCACTGCTCTCTTGAAGAAGACCTTGCAGCTGCCACAAGTGAGAACGCCGTAGTGGCAGCCTGAAGCCTCGTCAGAGCACACCAGGCAGATCTTATGAGTCCCGCTCTTTCCCTGTGTTGAGGATGTAGCTGGGACCACTTCCTGTCTGGAGTTCGGACTGGAGGGAGGGGGGAGACAGAGCAGAGAAATTTAAAATCGGCTTTCTAAGTGTTTTATGTGGTGGGGGGAAATGCATTCATCATGTTTGGTTGGACTGCGAGGATACACACAAATAAATTTAATGGAGTAACAGTAAATGTAAACATAACTTTTGTTTGTAGAAAACTCCACAAGGCACCTTAAGCCTAACCATTACAACATACCTTTTACCCACAAAGATAAAACACTAACTATAACATTTAATTATACTGTCTGTGAGAATGTTGCATTCAAATGATCTTTAGTATCACTAAATACCCGCACAGACATTTTAATCAAATCTATATCTGACAAATCCTGTATGTCCACATTATGCCATTTTACTGCCTGTTCCAACACCTGAAAGTGTCCTCTCAGTTTTGAGAGTTCAGCTGTAGTTTATATTTACAACTTTAAATAAGCTACACAGAGATACATCACATAGTTCCATCAGACTCAATTTGTTCCTTGTTGTTGTCTTACCTCAACTTTGAAATCATTCCCAGTATCGTGAGTAAAGAAAAGCGAGTCTGGTTGTCCCCATTTGGGCCTTTAAAGCCTAAATTATCGGATTATCTGTGGTCACATCCTAAATCCAGTGGTTGTCATAAAACAGCCCTTCTTCCTTTGATTGAAACACAAAGTTTCCAAGTCACCAGTGGTTAGACATGCCCTTTCTCAAAACTACCACTAGAGGACGTCAGGCTTTGCAGCATCCTTGCGCCAGAGGTCCACACCCCCTTTCTAACCCAGTGGCCACAGCAACAACAACAGCCACACTGAGGATATCGAGCCTGAGACGTGCAACAATTCTGTCCGTCTGTCCATGTGTCCAAAAGTATGCCACCTCAATGATGGCAAAATGTTTTATTTGATAAGTGCTGTTCTGAACTGTCACTGCACACTAACATCACTTCTTAGTTATGCAACATCAGGGCATTAGCATGAAAGTAGGCCAGGCCCCAGTAGTCAGTGGACATAGCAGGGTGGGAAACCTGAGTGAAACATCAAAGCATAAAGTCCACAGCAGAGCAGCCAGATATATAAAAAAAAAAACTATCAGAGAGAGACCTCAGGAGGAGGCTGTCTAGCCGTGACAGGGCTGAGAGCTTTCTGAGCACCACTGAAAACACATTCTATTTAGTCTACCTCTAATGACTCAACATAATAGTTAGTGAGCTTTTATAGGCAGTACTAACATCACTAATACCCCTTTTCACACAAATGGCTCAATCAGGGTTTTACCCAGGTTGACTGTGTGCATTTAAATCAGTCAATTAAAAATCAAAAAGTTTATGTGAGAGCCGGACGTACCCATCATGCCCTGGGTTTTGCAGTCGGTGGAAAGAGCATTGTTTTGGTTTTAGAGCCCATAACTTTATAATTTGGTTCAGTCCCACCAATCCCATCACCATCATCTGCAGCAGCAGATGTTTTCTGCAAAAAAGCTCTGGAAAAACCCACTGTACGCTACCACTCAATGCCACATGGCAGACAAAAAGCTAACTAGGGTTGGGAATCAACAACCGGTACTAAATTGGTACTAGATATGCCAAAATCACAAATATACACTTTTAGCAAATCCCCTGAAAACTGTAAGAAACAGCTTTGCCTTGATAACTTATAATTGCCAGGCCTTTCAAATTATAATAATTTAAGTCCTCCTTATAGGTATTTATTTGATGTGATTAGCTAACTTCTTTGCCGTCTGTCAGCAGACTGCACAGCTGCTGGCTCACCCTGCCAGACTGACTGATAGAGAGACATCAGTAAATTTAAGTTAAAGTTTACTAAACTAAATCCTCACTCACCCGCCCGTAAAAGTCTATAGACCGATCGATGGACCGCATACCCCAGTTTCCAGTCTCCCGTCTCCCCCTAATGTGATAATATTGTCACGTTAAGTTAAGAATTATTTTTAACCAAAACCACCACATCTGAATACCACATAACAGTTCTCCGGAAAACACAGCCTGGGCCAATGGTCATACAACATATACGATCCATAAAAAAGCTGTGCCGTGTTGATGAGGTAACTAGCATGTCATCTTTTTCACACACAGATTTATATGGCTGGCGCACGCACATGCACACGCACACGCCACTATACGTTTACAACACCAAAGTAAGCCTGAAGTGATGTCACTGCAGTTCAGTGTTTTCTCCAAGCTCAATTTTGAATTCGTTGATGACATTACACTTGGCCGTAAAACAAGTTACAAAACTGTGTTGGGGATTGTCAGACACAAAGCAATCAAAGCTGCAAGGCAGTGTGGGGAGACCGAATTTCCTCTTTCTGAAACCATCTGTTGAATTGAGTGCTTGCCACTGACAGGAAGTTCTCGCATTCCCTCAGAGTTAACTATCGGTCAGAGCACAAAAGGCAGAGACGCCCAGAGATGGGCCTTGACTTCAACGAGAGCAGTGCTGAGAAAGTTAAGTGCTTACGTCTGTAGGAGTGTGATCAATCAGCCTGGGTTTTAATGAGGCAAGCCACTTCTAGCACTTACGATAATGCCAGTGGCCCAGTGCCCCGCTTAACAATTCATAATCCCCTTTTAGCCGTGTCACGTGTAGCTTGGCAGGCTCTTGCTCTATATACCCTAGCCTATTTCTCAATTCAGACAAGAACCTGTTAGAATCATATTATTGCAATAACCAGCTATTTCGTTTTAGGTGAGGTAGATCATTTTGTGCTTGTGCATTTTTTTCTTCTTCTTTTTTTTAAGATAATTTTTTTGGGGCATTTTTAAGTTTTTATATTCACAGGACAGGCAAAGACATGAAAGGGGAGAGAGAGGTGGAATGCCATGAAACCAAAGGGCCGCAGGTTGGAGTTTAACCTGCTGCCGCTGCATCAAGGTGTAAACCTCTATGTATGTGTGCCTTCTCTATCAACTGAGTTAAACCAGCCACAGCATTTACTGTATTCTACATATTAGTCTACTTCATTCTTACTTCAGGCCCAGCTACTTTCAATAATTTTTTTTCAGAGAAAAATATGAACAATCATTTTGTTCAACTGGTTGTCTTTGGTTGCCTCACGTGTGGTGAGGTCAAGCTCCTAAATAAAACTGGATAATATATAATAAGAATCTGGCTGGGTGGCTGCATGCTTAAAACCTGATGTATCTGTTACAGTAAAGACTGCCACTGCTACTGATATGGATAAACATTGCACAAACATTTAATTTTCATCAAAACTCTGTGAGCGTGAGGAGAGCAAAGGAAGTGCTCCTTCCCTGAGGTAAGGGCCTCTAAAATAGAAAGGGGAACTGGTCTGCACGCTCTGAATCATTCTTGCATGCAGAACAACAACGCAGTTCTATGAGGGAGTAGAGAGACTGGGTTTGTTTGGCCAAAGACTGGGCTGGACTTCTGTAAAATATTTGCCTCCTGTGCCCTCCAATAAAAACAGACAGTATGTTTTTTTTTACATGTCAGTGCATCACATTCACTAAACATAAGCCATGCTGCCACAGAAAATGAATAAACTGGAAATATAGTACCCTTTGGCGCTGTTTTACATTGACATGAAGTGGTATGGCCATTGTTTATTAGCGAGATACTTTTCCATGTGATACTTTGGATGATCCGTCAGTGTTACTGTCACTCAGAGCCACTGTATCCTCATCCATGCTGTATTGACAAACCCGCTTCAACAACTACATTTTGTAGCCAAATGCAGCTTCAAATTTTAGAGGAAAAGAATAAGGATTTCATTTTCCATAATAGGAACCATTAGTAACTATGTGTAGTTGGGAGGTGGCTTCTTAGCCTGTAAAATGAATAGCTTTGCTGCTGCTACTGTGTGCATAAGCATGGTACGGTTGGCTGTATACAGCTGGATGTGGGAGGAACCCACTCCCAAAGTTTGGCTTTGCTGACTCGACTGCACACAAAAGTAAGACAAAGGGCACAAAACAACTCAGACTTAGCTACATCCTCTTAACCTCAATATGGGGAATTTCTATGAGCCTATTTAGTGTCAAAACACAAAATACTAAATACAGAAACCTGGCTACAGGAGAATACGGTAATAACTGAAAAAGGATTGGAATGGTTGGCATTTGATCTGGTGCGTTAACTCGGCGCCAGCTGTGGGCAGGCAGGAGGGAAAGTAGGTCAGGAGAGTGAGAGGTTCAAGGCAGCCCGCTGTGGTCCGCCTGCTTGCCACAGCGCTCCTGACACACCCACATGCATACATCTACACACTCATGCATAATACAGAAAGCTAACAGACATGAATGTCAGACACATAGGCACAAAATATAAAAGGTGATTTACAGCAAATGCATGTTACTTACAAATGAGGCACCATTCGAAAGGAAAGGCTTTCCAACAGTATGAGAGTTATTTCATATATATATATATATATATATATATATATATATATATATATATATATATAAAACTACTCATATATCAAACCAGGCACCAAACCACAGTTGATACATCTGACACACATTCAACAGGTTGTTACAAAGTCCTGCTGGCAGCGCAGCTGACAAACACAGCCTAGAGGGAAGGATTTATGCCTACATTTCAAAGTTCAATTGGAGACATTGCAAAGAGTATTGCCAAATAGTATGTTTGCATAGATACTTATGTAGTTTTGCACCGTGAGTGTGTTAGCTGTTAATGTTACGCAAGATGTGAGGAACTCAACATTTGGAGATAGTAGGAGTGCTTTCTGTGACAAAGAAGTCAGAAAACAACTTTAACACAAGTCTATTTCAAGTATTTTTCTTCTTTTCCCAAACTTTATTCAGCAGTGAGTGAGTGAGTCATTTTCCAAAGTTGACTCAGTATTCCTACATGTGAAATTCTCTGGAGTTTCACCACCTTAACAAAGACACTGCTCGATGTGCTCTTCAACTTCCCCAGGCACTGCTTCGTTCAGCCCGGATATGCATTATTAACAGTTAACATAAGTGCTGCATCTAACACTTTCATTATTAATTAACCAGCCTATTATTTTCTAAATGAGTCAAATTGTTTGGTCCTTAAAATGTCTGTAAACAGTGAAGAATGCACATCACAATTTTTGAAAGCCCCATGAGACATCTTCAAATTGCTTATTTTGAATCACCAACTGTCTAAAACCCAAATATATTAGGTTTAGTTTGAAAAAGAAAAGCAGCAAATCCTTGCATTTGTAAGGATAAAACTAGATACTTTGCTTGGAAACAATTGAAATATTTCATATATTAAAAATGTAGTCGTTTCTTTTTACAATTTGAATATATATTCAAATTTAGAATCGTTGTTGACAGCCCTAACGCATGTCAGACCAGACTGTGTGTAGTGAGGACTTTGTCGCTTTGTGTATTTTTTGGCGAAACGTAGATGTTTCAAACAAATCTTCAACCAGGCAGCAGAGAAGATCTATACAATCATCACAGTTCCAAAGTGGGCATCCAAATTCAGTGTAATCAATTCAGCATCCGACCAAATGTCTCTGCTCCTGTTCCTGAGTAATGGGTTTGTCGTCGGTGCAGAGAAATAAAAAACTGAAATAAAGTTATGAATCTATCTCTATGAATGACTTCAGTGAAAGCTTGAATGAAAGGCCTTTTATTTGTGTGAAACACAACCATACATTACTCAAACGTGCACATAAAGAGGACACTAGCTGTGGAAGCTACACAACACTGCTTTGTCTAAATGTGAGATGTGAGACTAGCTCTAGTCAGTGAGCCAGTTTTATTACTCCTGCAAACAATGTTCCTCCATTACGAGTCAACAGCCTCCAAGAACTTCAGCAACATCAGTGTGCATTATAAATTTAGACTGTATAAAATAATGAAGGTAGTCTTGGGGACGTTACCCATTGCTAGAGGGACAAAATTAAGCTCAAAGTGGGCGACTCACAGTGGCTCTAGCTGTTGCCATCTTGGCAGTGCCTGACGCCGGCTAATCCAAGGATGGTCAAAGAGGTGGAGTGTGGATGAAGCTGAGGCAGGTTGAATAAATGAAAAAAGCCTACAAGCTGTGCTCACCTCCTGTCACAGCAGCCCACCTGTCACTCAAAGTGGAACTGCCTTAATTATGCAGAACTTTAAGCCTGAATATATTTTAAAGAAGTGTACCAGGCTGTAAACATGTTTAAGTCTGCTGCAGAGTTGCATGTTAAGATAAGGGGCTACGGGGATTGACTCCCTTTTGGAGCCAGCCTCTAGTGGCATTGGCTTCATTGTAGAGAACCGGAGGTTGCCGCTTGATTATACGTAAAGTTTTTATAGATTGTATGGGCCGAAACATTTATTTTGTCAAAAGAGCCCCAAGAACAAAATGTGGAACAGTCTAAAGTCACGAGCAGGATATATGGCTAACGCTAAAAACACACCAAGCAGTGGAGAAGTGCAGCCTGTGGCAAGCTGCCATGCAATGTCTGAAAGCTACGATGGCTGCTCCAAGTTCAACATGCCGCAGCCCTTTGATTAAGCGCCAAACTAAAAGTTAGGGTTTAACTTTTGGCTGCGAATTGTGGTAAGAGAATGCAATACCAGCAGCCAATCAGTAAACAGAGTCATGTGACATGTTGATCTATGTTGAAAAGAATTTATTTTCGGCCACAGGAATTGTCTCAGGTGGAGAAGGAAATGCTACGCTAAAACCACAAAACACAATCTTACTTAATGAGCGGGATTGTCTGTTAGGGGAATTATGTATCTGTATTTTTCTCTCCATTCAATGCAGGTAGTTTTCTTTGAGGGCAACACAATGATAATTTGATCATGCCACATCAAAACCAGTTATCATATTATGAGGGTGTGTATTTCCCAAAATAGGAACACAGCACAGCATTACTCAAGGTGAAGCATTCTTTATCGTGTGAGAAGAACGTGATGTTTGGAAGTCAGACTGTAAAGCTGTGATTGGAGTTGTTACCTTACCGGTAACACTATCGGAAATGCCCCTTTTTCTTCGTAGAAATTGGTACTTGTATTGGCTGATACATAAGTTAACTGAATTGGTATCAGAAAGAAAAAAAATGGTATTGGAAAATCTTTAATTGTAATGCATAATATGTACAGCCAATGTACACTACCGGTCAAAAGTTTGGGGTCACTCACAAATTTCCATTGCACTCGATTATAGACAGAATACCAGCTGAGATCAGTTGCATTGTTTTTTTAACCAGGCCAGCAGTTTTCAGATTACATTATGTGCTGACATAATTGCAAAAGAGTTCGCTAATGTTTTTCTAGTTAGTTTTTTAAAATGATATCAGATTAGTAAACAGAATGTGCCTTTGGAACACTGGGTGAATGGTTGCTGATAATAGGCAATGTAGATATTGCATTAAAGATCAGCCACCCACTCAGATCAGCTGGTATTCTGTCTATAATGGAGAGGAATAAAAATCTGTATGTGACCCCAAACTTTTGACCGGTAGTGTATGAAGGATTAAACCACTAGTGAATTGGTTGATGTGGTAATGTTGCGGTGCCATGCAAGGTCCTTGCTTCGGCAGGAAGCAGCAGCACCATTGCGTGAGAAGCTGGAGGAGATAGGGACCTGATGCTAACCACAGAGCCATTGCCAGCCCTCAGCTAATTTGAAGCTGCTAAAGGTCACACAGGTTGAGGTGAACAGGCACCGCACAAAAACAAACTCCTAATCACTAGAGAGGCACACACATAAATGCTAAGCTCACACACAGATAAGCCACAATACAGCCACACACCCTAACAAAATGATCTGGGCTCACACTCACAGACTTAATCCTATGCACACGCACACAAAGCAATTAAAGCCCCATGTGAAATGAAGATGAGGTGTATCTTGTGCCTCTCCCCATCTGTTCTGGTCACCAGGCAATAGGAGGACTGTCAAACAGTTGTGAAGAGTTACCAAGCATAATTTTCACAAACAACAAAAACACAACAACCACATCTGTGTCCTTGCTGGCATGACGCACTTCTGCATGCTAATCTTTGAGCTGATCACTCCCTGTCAGATGAAGTGCATCATACAGGTTTGAAAGTGGAAGAGACACAAACAAAAAAGCCTTTAAGATGTGGGACTCTGCCCCACCACTGTTGGTGAAACATTTCTATTCAGTCGCCAAAGCCACGTTAACAGCTGAGCCCATAAAAATCTACATGGCAGCAGAGTAATAACAACAAAAGACACTTTGTGGAGCCGTGTGGAGTCAAAATACTATGTCTCTATACTCTTCGTTGATCTTAATGGCAACTCCCAGCAGAAAATAAGATTAAGCAACATCACATGAGTAAATAAGTGGAACATGCAGCTTTTTCACTTTTCTCTATTACAGAATTTCCTCTTTACTGTACAGGCCTGACAACTCTGTAAAGGCCACAATTCATTCATCCCTATTGTTGAATGAACTGTCTGTGCTGCTCCGTGGAAACAGATCTGCTTCAAGTAAAGACAGTTCACACGTTAGGGTTATTTTTGGCATAATGCAACTGGAGGATCGAAGAGATCTGCCCAAAACAACCACATGAAACCCTATTGAGTAGATATGTCTGTGACAGGCTGAGCAGGGCAAATAGGCTGCTGAAATGAAAAGTAAAATATAATAATAAACACTATCTGGGTTAGAAGGGAAACTCTTTATTACACATTGCAATTGGTACATACCATAAATGCATATACTCATGCGCAGGCTTGTCAAGTCCGAGAGAAAAAAGATGAAATGGCTGTCTAAGATAGAAGTGCTTATTGCTGCAGCTACATCCTGTAGAGTCCATGAGTCTGTCTAACAAAGCAGGATTACTGGGTTAAATAACTAACTTAGGGGTTAACTCAGACATTGTTGTCTAAGGAAGATGGCTGGATTTTGAAATCGAGCTATTCACCCTGTTCATGATTTAGCAGTTTTACGCTCATCAAAACATGTAAAATGTCCACCTCCTCATCCTTCAACTGGATCTTCACACTGACAAGTACCTAAGTTATGTGCCCTACAGTTAATAATATTTGTCTCATTTTCTATAAACCTTACACGTCTACCATTTCCTATACCCCGTTCCAAACCCAATCTAGTCTGACCATGAGAAAATGCAGTCCTAAAAATAACACTTAAGTTTATAGATCTGGTATTTCTGGCATTTAATGACCGTAACAATCATTTTCAGCAATGATTAATACTCTTGTCAATGGCAGGTCAACAATAATGATGATCACAAGTTACTTAAGCCCAAGCAATGTCTTTAAATAAAAGGGTGACAGAGGCACTTTAAAATAGATTGGTATAGGGTACCTATATAAAGCCCTATCTCTTCTGATTCTTTGTTTACTGCACTCAAGTTACGTGAGCCGTCAAAGACAACTCAATCATAACATTGAAAACATTTCCTAACACACAAGGTTATAACAAGTGAACCAGAAAGTGGCATAAACATATATCAGCAGCCAGCTTCTAATTAAAAGATATCCTTCCAGTCAGCGAGCATCAGTGAGGCATAAATCTCTTCGGGTTGATATTTCACACTGACATTTCTCACGTGAACCAGGCTATACCACTAAAGGCAGGTGGCTCAAAAACCGCATTTAACTGTCAGTATCGTGTTGAGGATAAAGAAAGGCTGTCCAAACTTGCTGGCAGTACAGTAACACACCAACACTCCTCTATCCACATGTACTACACTATTCAATATAAGACACTATAAAAAAAAAAAAACATTAAGCGGACCCAATACAAAATACATAAAGAAATGATTCAAGGAAAGCTGTGGTGCAGGTTATCTTTACTTTGCATAGTGCTATTCATCTGTTTCTCACATGTCAACTTAATTGGACTGGCTTTACAAATAAAGCCTTCTTCAGGCAAAATGAATTGCACTGAGCAGCTGTATTATGGGGGTGGGGGATAACATCAGAAAATATCAGAATATACAGAGCTTCAACATTAAAGGAAAGCCTTACAACAAGCTTGATTAGGGTATCCCATCTTTAAATTCCTTTTGCTGTCTGACCAACAGTCAAAAAACCCAAAGTACGTAGTTTGCATCAAAATGAGAAGCATTATATAACCCTTAAGCAGCAATAACCAGCATTTGTTTATTTTGACAAATGATTCAGATTAACACCAAATCTGTCACCCAAATTGGCATTACTGATAATTATTAAATATCACAATATTCTTGACCAAATA
>NC_045742.1:19659542-19714004 GCF_008692095.1 Etheostoma spectabile
GTCGATATTGCAACGATATTGTATGATTGACTATTGGTGCTTTAACAAAATGTTAATTGCACAATGAGATTTATGATAAATATTCTCCAGAAATAATTTAATGACTTAGTGGAGTAAAGGTAAATAATAGTACAGCTAGAACAGTCTGGTAAGTTCAGACAATTAGATCACTTTACTGTAATAAAGCCTGTAAAACCAGGTAAAGACACACTTTACGATATATTATTATTATATTATTATTACTACAATATTACCATATATCCAAAATCTAAGACGATACCGCAATATCGATACAACATCGATATATTGCCCAGCCCTAATTTGAGCACTTGTGGGCATGAGGCTCAAGACCAATATATTATAGATACCAGAGCTATGTTGCAAAGATCAGGACTAACACCTCTGGTCTTTAAGCAAAGAACATTAGATATCTGGTGAGGCAGGGGGACGTAATAGGACATAACTGGCATGAGCACATAAATATATTAACTCAAGTGAGTATGACTAAAACTAAGGGTCGGACCACACAATGCCTAGATTTCTTACCTGGCAAAGCAAGTGGGGTAAGAGGGAGAGCTTGAGAAAGCCTCACTGGCCCTGACCATTGCAGAGTTGTCCCCCACACTCTGGATTCTGTTCCAGGCCCCACCAATGGTTGTCACTGGGAGATACAGGCTGGACACTAGCTTCAGATCCTTCTGCTGCTGAGCTTCATTGCCGCTTGTCTTGACTCCAAAGTGGTAACTCTGTCCTCCTGAAGTACTGACCCCACAGATGGAGATGGGGTTAGAGCTGGGCATGTCTGTGGAGGACATGCCGCTCATTTGGCAATAACTCTGGCCTGCAGATGTCTTCTCCTGTTTGATCACACCTTGGGTGCAGAGCTCAATGAAGCCAGCATCTTTTCCTTTCTTCACCAACGCAGACAAAGTGGTTGCAGGGGTTGAGGAGCCAGTTGTGGATATGCTAGCACTGGACTGATCTGGACTAGTCATATAGCTGCCATTTAGAGCAAGAGAGACTGTCCCACTGCCGTTAATGCTCTCAACCACGGTAGGCTTTATGTCCCTCTCTGAGCTAACATCACCCAATAGAGAATCGTCTGCCAGAGTGGACAGGAAGGCCTCATCCCCTACATAAAAATCTGACGGGGACCCAACGAGCTCGAGGTCTTGGAGCAGGTCCATAGTGTTGTCGCTGAAAAATTTCTGGTTCACGTCCACATCTTTTCCAATGTGATCAAAGCCTTGATCAAGGTCAGTGGGATCCTGGTCTCCTTTTTCTTCCATGGAGAAATCCTCTGTTTTCATGTGGAATAAATTGGGATCTGATCCACCAATAAGTGAATCCATGCAGGACTGGGTATTGTCTGCTATACTGGCCTGCAACTGGGGCAAATGTTCCCTCAAGGTTTGACACCCAAACGTAGTGGAAGTCTGGGTCTGGAGTAACTGTTGCTGCTGAAGCTTCTGATCTTTGGTCAGGCCCCTGGGCTCTGGGTCTTCAAGCAGGGGGCCTACAGTGGCAGTGATGGGTGTGAGCTCTTCTGAAAGGGGGCTTTTGCTGAGGCCGTTAGGTACCTGTCCTGGCTTCATCAACGGGCTAGATGAAAGAATGACTGAGGTGGCAGAGGTGATGGACATGGCACTGTGAGGAGCCACTTTCAACAGACCTCCCTCCTCAGGGCTTTCAGAGTAGACCAATGTACTTAAATGGTCATCTCTTCTATATGATATCTTCTTCACTCCACCTTTGTCCATCTTTTGGTAGGAAGACACAAAGTATAAACAGCCAGGTATAAGTAGAGTGCAAAGCAAACATATTAAAATACAGTAAAAGTGGATTACCACATGCGCACTGTACTGCTACAATAACGTTACAATTGGTTCAGGTTGTGCACATGCAGAGAGCAAGTGACGTACGTTAGGTAAATACGGTATAAGACTGTGGAAAGTTGTTAAGCATGCCCCCCTGCGCGCCCTTGATAGCTAACGTTAACGAAGCTAAATATGTTTAGCCATTAGCAAAGTGGTAACATGAGCACATAACCAGCACTGTTCACCTTGTATACAATATATTTAAAGTAAACACACATAACATGTTTTCGACCACAGAGCACAATGGGTGCGCCGCAAAGTTCAACCAAAACTAAGATATGCTAATGCTATCTTATAGCTAAATGTTATGCATGCTGGAGCTGCATGCTAATGTGGCTAACAGTTAAAGTGACTGCGAGCCTGAATGTCGTTGACAGTTACGTTAGCCTGTTAGCTAGCTAACACAGTCCTTATAATTGCATATTTAGCGTTACATTTGCTACATTACTACATTTGTTTTCATCCAACATATATATTAACTCAAATCTGTAAATAAGAAAAGCTCATATTTACCCTTGAAATGACTGATTGTTGGCATGTGTCCACAGGTCTTCTGTCAACATTGTTTTGGTTGAAAGTGGCAGACAGTTCACAACAGCATCACTGATTCAATGTTTGTTAACGTTGCTCCTCACACGTCGTATCCAAGCTACATGGCTTGATAGAAGGACACAAACACGACAAGCTGAGTATGTTTTATCAGTTTTCAATCTTCCAGTGCAATCTAGCTGAAAATTGGCATGCAAACTGCGTTAAACTGGTTTGAGCTGTGGAGAGTCGCAGCTAGCCATTATGGAAAGTAGGCGCTAACTAACCTCCAGGAAAAAACATACAAAATGGAGAACTGAGCGAGCCAGCCCCATGGCAGACCTGTTTACAACCCCTGGTGGGAATGAGGCGTCACTGCAGCTTGTTATGTGCTGGAGCAGCATGGAGTTCAAGCTCTTTTTCTTCTTTTCTTCGGGTTGGTAGACTGGACGCTGCAATGGCGTATGGCTGCCCTCTACTGAATTGTTATAAACAGTTCTTTAACAGTTCTTTTTATTTTGTGATATATTCCAACACAATAAAGCTATTTTATCAGTTTCTTAGTCCACTCATCAAAGTCAAGTCAAACTCAAAGTCTGCTTTATTGTCAATTTCTTCACATGTCAAAACGTACAATGAAATCGAAATTGCGTTTCCCTCTATCCCACGGTGACAACAAGACATTTTAACCAATTTGGTCAACAGACAAACATTCAAGTAAACAATATAAAAAGTAAAAATAAGAAGATATATACAATGAGGAAAATAAGAGCAGCAAGGTTAAGTTAAGATCACAAAATAAACACTGTTATTCCAGCTGCTCGTAGGTTTCTGAAAAGCTTTCTCCTATGTCATTAGTAGTTTTTGTGCTGGCTTCCAGTGCAATTTCATGACACTTTCTTAGAGAGAGGTGCAAATAAGACCCAAAGAACAGAGTATAAAGTGGAGAGGCAATCCAGAAAAAGTGAGCATTAGCAGTGAACAAATCATTAAAACGGCATCCTCTTACATGATTATTCAAAGAGCTGCCCACCATGGGGGCTCCACTGTTGCAGCTGTTAATGGAGCCTTTGACAAAGAGACAGACAGACATCTGAGGCAGAGGACAGTGAAATTACTTATGAATGGACATTGTAGTCATCCACAATGCAGTGACGATGAGCTGATGACGTACTAGGTTTGGTTTTTATTTCTACCTGTAAAAAAAAATAATAACTAAAGAAGTAACAAATAGCTACAGAACTGGCATGTCAAATGTTTGGACTAAACATCCCCAAATAAAGATACCAGGAGAGAAAATCATGAGGTCTGAGTGCACTGCTGTGTATCCTACAACAGACGCCACATCACTATCAGATTATTAGAATAGATTTTTTCACATCACAGGATTATTGTTCAAATCTGCATGCAATTGATTGTTGGGTCTAAATGTGCATTCAAGAACATTTATTTTTAGAACTGTTTATCCAACAGTAAACTGAAGCCTCTCACTTTGTGCTACACCGGCCTGCATGCGTCAGTCGGGATGCAATATAATGGCGGGTGGTGTTTTGGTGCAAATAGCATGCAATGTTGCATTGCCATCTAAGAGGCTGCGCAAAGAAATGGAGCAGCAGTGGAGCAGGTCAGTGAGAATGGGGTCTTTAAATTGTATCCGGATCCGTTGGAAGTTCTGGAAGATAGGGGTGATGTGGTCACAGGAGCATGAATGGGTGAGCAGACAAGCAGCAGAGTTCTGGACGTAATAGAGTTTTTTTTTGTGGTTTTCTGGATGTTTGTGTTTATTAAGGACATTGATGGAAAGGACAACAATCCATGTGCATTTTCAACGATAACATGAAGCAAATAATGACTTTTTTTAAACAGAACAAAGGTTAGAGTATTTTTGAACTTGTTCCTTTAATTGTGACAAAACAGTAACAAAGCAAAATGTGTTTTGTTTCTCAAGACCTCCCCATTCACAATTGTGCCTCTTTCATTTGGAAACATAATGGAGTGTTTGAAAAGGGCCTGGGAAAAAGGAAACCGGGTAGATAGGCTATTATTGCATGCATGGGACAACAACTCTGCAGAAAGGTTTGGGCCTGTATTAGTTGGTGCTTTCAAGGCTGCACAATAGTGCATTGTAAGATTTTCTAAGACAGACACTGTCTTGTTTGCAAAACTACACACCACTGGAACAATGTTTGGACACCAGTAGTGTAAATGTATCAATGAACTCAATAATTTGTGGCAATTTAGAAAACATTTTCAAACCATTTCTTTTTCAACAGACACATTATATTAATTTCTTAGTATTTTAGACCAGGCCACACTGCAGATTATATGCAAGAGCTTGCGAATTCCATAATTGCCAATTTAATGTTACGGCATTAAACAAACTGATTTATTTTACTTCTTGCTCAGCTAGGGCTCATATTGCCTTACATTATTCATGTTGAAGTTGCATGAAATTCAACCCTTTCCAAAAGCTAGAATCTAACCTGGGAGTAATGCATGAACGGGAAATAAAGTGAACACAGGAGGCTGGGAAATTTGCTGTAATGGGAGGATGAGTGAGATGAATAGGAAACAGGGTTTATAGCACACGTGGGAAAAGAATCATCCCCAAGCAGGGGACAGGGAATGAACTCCAAGTCTTCTGTTATACAAGTCCAACACCGTCCAGAGATGTACTGAGATATGTATATATATATATTTCATTGTATTAAAAAAATAAAGAAAATAAATATAGACGTATAGACTAATAGGATAATCAAATATCACCATTTTATGATATTAAATAGTTCTTCCTAGCCACACTCTACTGTTAAGGTCACATCATCCCCAACACATTACAATATTAAGTATTAATCATGAAGTATAATGTCAGCAGCTAAACCTCACATCATGGAAAAAGAGATCAGTGGTGTGCACACTAGCTCTAAATCCCCACTGTTTGAATCCCACTCAGTCCCTTGTGGCTGCTTAGCAACCCCCTCTCCAGCACAATATACTCTGAATTAACAGGGTAAAGCGTGACCGCAGCCTCCTCAGAACCACGAGTCAAGGGTGCACCCCATCAACGCCTTCTCCCAGCACTGAAGCAACAAAAGTCTCTGATTTATTACAATATGGCTTCAAAACACACTCAAAAACAAAACAAAAAATGGAAATCAAACATGAGATACAACAAAGTCTAAACTACAGATCAGTGTCAGAACTACACTTATGGGCTACTCCATACAGACAGGTCCATAAGTGTTACAGACTCAGGTGGTGATCACACACTTTAGACTAGAGCATATATTTCAGGTAACCATCCTTGCTATATCTTAAATAACACTAGCTTGTGACCTATATATACCAGCGTTTAAAGATGATGACAAGCTTTGTCAAGCCTTAAATTCAGCCTGGCATCTCACTTCTTCCAAAGTGGATTTTCCACCCCACAGTACTTGATGTCACTGTGGAGTATACTGATGGCTCTATGACAAATATACTGAGCAGGCCCTGAGCAACAATACACAAGTCTTAAACCCCTGTCCTCTTGCTACTGTCCAGAAAGAAAATGATTTACTGATGCATTAAGTTCATTTAGCATCAAGACACGAAATTGTGTAAAATTAAGAGATATACATTGTTTCACTTTTATCCAGAGTAGAAGGAGAATCAAGCACCTGAGACTTTGTGCTGGCATAGATTTGTCCGTGGTCCTGAAACAGATCACTTGGTCAAATCCATGAGGAATTCAATTGTCAAATTAGGTCAGTGTTCTGGCTGTAAAAGTGATAATGGTTCAATCATAGATACAGAAGAGTGCAACTGTCATTTAGATTTATAGATTTATAGATTTATAGCTATATAGATATAGATAGAAAGATATAGATATAGATATAGATAGATAGATTTGTTATGTTTATTTTATCTAATGTTTGAACGATTATGGATAGTTGGACAGAAAAGGAGTTGAAGAGTAGGTAGTATCCTGTAGACCACCAGCTCTATTCACGTGTAGCTGGCACTGCCGATGAGTCTATGAGCAAGACACTGCATGGGACCTAACCCCTCACCCCTCCCTCGGGATAAGCGCGTCAGCTAAAAGCGTTAAATGTAAATGAAAAAAGCCTCTGTGAAGACTCAGAAGAAGGGATTAAAATCTGCAACGTTGGATGTTAAACCTGAATTAGACTTGAATCCTCTCCGCCAGCTGCACGCCGCCCGTGGTTAGATTGTCATGAAAAACTGTACAGATGAACCAACATCAGTCCGCTTTGTGTCGATCGTCTGCAAATGTCATTTTCCTTTAAGATGATGTAAGACATTACTTCATGACATGAGACGATATTTCTCTCTCTGTCTCTCTCTCTCTCTCTCTCTCTCTCTCTCTCTCTTCCTCTCTCTCTCTCTGTGCAAGAGAACAGCTTGGAGCAACATTATTTTAAAGCTTCTGCCGGACCAAACGTTTCCGCACTCAGCAGTTTGGAGAGACAGGTGCGCACAGGAGTCCCACTTCCATCCACCTCTCTGTGAGCAAACTCGGACAATGTTTTAGCATCCCAGTTGTCAAGAGCGACGCTTAGCAGTTGAATGATGGGATGCACGCACATTATTCAATTGCTCCTGGACTGATGTGACTGAACCAGAAGCCAGACGCAAGACCTTTCCACAGAAAACTTAAACAAAAAAAAAGGTTTGTTTGACTTTTTTGATGGTGGGGAATTTGAGAGTGGAGTGAGGATTGTATTTCTTTGAAGTCACAGCAATGACCCATCGCAGTGGATGTGTGTTACATGATGCGCTCACTTACACAGGATAATCGATTCTGTTCAAAAAGCATGCACCGTGGGCAGGCACATTTACGCATGGAGTTAAATAGTATACTGTAGGCCAACATTGGGATTGTTTGTCACAAGACATTAGATGCAAGGACTGCAGCTTGAATTAACACTATGCTTTGGGTCTGAGGGCATTGACACCATGCAGCAGCATCCCACACCCTGAACTTCTGGGACGTTTGCGCTCCGTGATCGAAGCTCAGATTTCGTGCAAGATCTGAAAAAATGGCACTGAGCGAAAACTGCAAAACGCAACCTGCAACGGGGCAAACCCCTCCATCGGATGTTATTGAGCTAAACGTAGGTGGACAGGTGTATTACACTCGCCATGCCACCTTGACAAGCTTTCCGAATTCCTTACTTGGGAATCTGTTCTCTAACAAGAAGGGGTCCTCAAATGACTTGTCCCGGGACCTCAGAGGACGTTATTTTATTGACAGAGATGGCTTTTTGTTTCGGTATGTATTGGATTATCTTAGAGACAAGCAAGTTGTCCTCCCTGATCACTTCCCCGAAAGAGGAAGGTTGAAAAGAGAGGCGGAATACTTCCAGCTGCCAGATTTGGCCAAACTTTTATCTTCCGATGATTCTAAACTATTTCCAGAAGACTTGTGCTACAGTGATTTCGACGATGAGTCGCAGGGCAGCGACCAGAGGTTTTACCCCCCTTACTCATTGGACAGGAGGTATGGCTACATAACGGTCGCTTTCAAAAGCGCTTGCGCTGACGGAGGCAGAGACAGTCAAATTGATGTCAAGGCCAAAAAGTTACCGAGGATCTTCATCAGCAGTAGAATTGGCTTGGCGAAAGAGGTATTTGGAGACGCCCTGAATGAGAACAGGGACTCGGACAGACCACCGGACCGTTACACCTCCAGGTTTTACCTCAAGTTCAGGCACCTGGAGAGAGCATTTGACATGCTGTCAGAGAGCGGCTTTCACATTGTGGCCTGCAATTCGTCCCTGACTGCGTCCTCCATCGGTCATTACGCGGATGACAGGGTCTGGTCCAATTACGCACAGTACATCTTCTACCGTGAGTGAAGATTTATTCCTACTCTATTATTTCAGAGGTGGCTTCTACCTCCAGTAATAATTAGAATGCAAAGAGCCAAGTTAAATACAAACATTCGTAACAGAACCCAAGTGCCCCTCCTTCCTCCACCACATGCAGGCCACAGACTACATCAGTATGGTATTGCCTGATGTTCATCAAAAAGGGCATTTTTCCTCATTGAAAGTTTTAAAAAATGTACCCACACAACTTTCCGTAAGAAATCCCATGCAATTTGTTTCTTATGGTCTAGATTTAGAAGTGATGTGCAGAAACTGGTGTGTGTTAGCTCACACTACCTGGAGGCATGGTGGGGTTACAGCACACACTTCTTGAATCTTTGCATCCCCTGCAGTCGTTGACTCGAACATCTGTGTTGGGGCCTAGATAAGAGGCAAACATGCCCACGGGCCTTATGGAATTTGAGTCCTAATGCTGCTACACTTCAAATACATGTGCGTCATGCTTAAACACATGCCATAGCTCAGATGGGTCTGGATCTGAGGGGTTTAGAATAATAAAGTGCCAGTGGGCAGCACAAAATGTACATGAAGGCTGCTGCATTCTCTTGAATCAGCTTTGCTTTTCACTTGAAGACGTTTGTTTATCAGCAAATGCCTTAATTAGCTGCAAATATGGTTCATTCCACTCTCTGCAGAGGGATGAGTTTGACCATATGGCGAGTTAAAAACCACTTTGTTTATTATTCTGAATGGCTTCCTTTGAAAAAGCTGAAGAAAACCATTTGGTGGGTCAAGGTCGGAGGTGCAGGAGGGTGGGCTGAGGAAGACATGACATATGATTTGCTAACAATTTACCAAAAGTGTTGTTAATGTAAACTAATTAGAAAAGAGGGGTCTTCCTTGAACATGAGCTTCCAGCCAGGTAGGATTTCCCTTAGTCATTCAACTTTCTGGAGCACAGCATATGGTGTTGGCGTTCACCCTCTTCCCCCTTAACAGACACTACCCTAGGCTAGGATGAAGACACAGAACAGTGGGAGGAGGGTGAAGGGGGGGTTTAGATACAGGGGAGAAACTCCAAAAAAAACAGCATGAAAGGAAAGATGATGCAGAAAAGCACAGAAAGAAAGAGAGGGAATTTAAGAAAGCAAGCTGAAAGAGGGAAGCGAGCAGATGGAGAGCAGAGCGGCTGAGCTAAAGGGATGAGGGAGTAAAAGTTGCATGAGACCTGGGCATGGGGAGAAAGAACTGAGGCAGAAAGAAGAGAGAGGAAGCGAGGAGCAAAAATAGATTAAAGTAAGTATAGACAGGCTCTGAAGGAGCGGAGAAGAAGACGCAGAAGAAGAGGGGGAGATGGTTTTATTAAAAGAGAGAAAAAAGGTGAGGTTGAAAGGAAACACACACGCACATGCATGCACACACACACACACACACACACACACACACACACACACACACACACACACATATATATATATATATATATATATATATATATATATATGCTGCTTGTCGGAAGGGAAACACACACGCACATACACACACACACGCACATGCACATACACACACACACATATATATATATACATATATATATATATACATATATATATATATATATATGGATATATATCAGTTGTTGGGAGACAGAGGCCTAGTCAGGATGATAGATGGACACATCAGAGGCAGACATGCGTGAGAGCCATTGCTTCACAGCAGCACAGGGGCCCGTATCTACTTTCTAACTAACGGTAACCTGATTCTGAATGTGGGACACTGACTGGCCTAGGGCAGGTAGTCCTGAGCTAAGAATGCATGTAGACAAGTGCACTTTTGGGTTGGCCACAAAACAGATGAGCTTTATTGTTGTTTGTTGTTTTCAAAACATTTGACTGCTTTCCTTTTACACCCCTCCCCCCCCATCCAATCCCAGGCTCATATGGAATGAAACGGGGATGCTGGTTTTTTGTTCAGAGTGTAAAAAGAGCAATCCGGCGCAGGTAATAAATTGAGAAACGTTCTCCCAGCCTGTCAGTTCCTGAGCATCATCCATGTTACTCTTCTTGTTAAAAGCTCCACTGACGCTCAGTATTAGTAGACTCCAGTCTCCAAATTGCCAACAGTAGATATTCATCATTTTATTGCATAGAGTCATCTGTATTAAGAGTCAAGGGACTCGTTCCCTCATAAAGTTAAGAAATTCTAGTCTCAATTATTGTCAACCACTCCAGCTCAGTAGGATACATGCTGCTGGCTTTCCCACAGACTAAAACAGATGATTATTATGGGAAAACGGCACTCTCCACAGGAGGCCGCAGCGGTCCAAGGGTTCATCATGAACATGAGTTTTTGCTCCTGATGGTCACGGTGATGTTAGAATCTATCAGGTGTGATGTGTTCACCGTTTGAATAAACCAGAGCATATCTTAAAACAGATAACCTATCTGGGTATCAGGGTTACACAGTATGACAAAGACCCATACAACTGCAATTTCAAATTGTTGCTAGAGCGCACAAGACTGGATTTTCAAAGATGTTCTGCACTCCCTTTTACACTGGCAGGCCGAGTAAACATGGTTAAGATTGCCTCGATTCTTGTATCTATTTCAGATGATCCCCGTTATATTAACCAAGTCCTGGATCAAAAAGCTGAATTGTAATATTACCTCCTTTATTTGGAAAAACTCCACTCCTCGAATTAAAAGAGCTTACCTGGAGATGCCTAAGGAAGCAGGTGGACTGGGTCTGCCTAATTTTTTGTTTTATTACTGGTCTGCCAAAAACTAAATCACTGGATTTTTACATTCAGAAAAAAGAAGGGCCAACATGGGCCTCTATGGAACTTAACTCCAATCACCCACTCTCACCCATATCTATCCTGAGTGGCCCCCTACCCATCAGCGTAGGTCGTCATGGTTTGAACTCAGTTGTCAAAAACACTCTTGAAAATTGTTTTCAATTCAGGAAATATTTTCATTTCAGTCAGGCAATATCTTTGCTTCCACTAGCAAACAATCATTTGTTTCCACCATCCCAGATTGACACTGCCTTCCAAGTATGGCATAAGAATGGTTTGGTATTTTTTGGTGACCTCTTTGTCAAGGGCTCATTTGCTTCATTTGACAAACTACAAAAAGACCACAACCTCCCCAACAATCATTTTATCAGATACTTACAGGTACGCAGCGCTGCTGAGAAACACTTCACATTTCCCTCCTTACCACAAAAAAGTGCAATTGATACCAAACTGGTCCTGAACCCTACAATGAAAAGAAGGGTGTTTAAAATCTATAAAACAGTACTGGTCATTGCCCCCCCCCAGTGGGATAATGCCAGGCTGGCTTGGGAAAAGGACTTGGGCATTATATTGTCCGGCGAGACATGGCGATGTAGTTTAACTACACACCACCTCTTTATGCACAAGACATGGCCTTATTCAATTTAAAATTGTGCATCGATTGCATTATTCACCTGAGAAGCTTTCCAAAATATATCCTGGCACCAATCCTGTGTCCCCGAGGTGTGGTCACAGTCTGGCTAAATTGGGTCACATGTTCTGGTCTTGCAATTCACCTAACAACTTCTGGGCGAGGGTCTTTGAAGCGGTCTCCTTCATTTTTGACAGAACAGTGGATCCTGATCCAACAGTTGCAATTTTTGGGATATTCCCATCGGAAGAACAATGTACTGTCCTCCAGGCAAACGCTGTAGCATTTATTACACTTCTAGCCCGGAGACAAATTCTTTTACACTGGAAGTCTGTGAAACCTCCCTCGTTTAGACACTGGGTCAAAGAGATACTCTTTGCTATGTCATTAGAGAAGTTGAGACATAATCGGAATAATTTACGGGATAGACATGCTAAAACCTGGGCCCCCTTTATAGAATTTGTTGAAAATGTATCCCTCTCATGATGTGATTTTCCTTTGCCCATCGATCGAATAAGGTTATATGTGTTATGATGCTGCTTAATGTTCCCAGTCTGAGCAGTGTGAAGTGAGGTTCAGGAACTGTGTGTAGCTATATTTTGTGTACCCACCTCTTTTTCTCTTTTATTTATTTAAATTTCTTCATTCAATTTTTTGTTGTTGTTTGAGCCTTGGAAGTTGGGTTGGGACGGGTTGGTAATGTGTTGCATCTTTGTCGTTTCTTCTATGTAAATTGAAAATCTTTAAATAAAGTTCACAAAAAAAACAGATAACCAACACACATTAGACTAAATGGGACAGAGAACACCTGGTTGCAGCATCTTGCATTGAATTGCATTCAGTAAGGGATACATACTGTATGTATGGAAGCACAGAAATAGTCATGGAAAAACAAGGTAAATAAATTACAATTATGATATAAAAACTATGAGATACAAGTCAAAATTATGACATTTCAGTCAAAATTATGAGAAAAATAAATATATAAAAAAATGTTATTTAGTGAGTCAAAATTTTAACTTATCCTGGTGGCAGGTGGTTCTGTTGGGTTATTTTCAATCAATCAATCAATCAATCAATCAATCAAACAAACCATTTTTATTTGTCAAATGAAATCTTAAAAGGCAGAATTCCAGTGAAATGTAATCCCATCAGCTCCTTTAACTTGTGGATGATTCATCATAAAGTGGAATGTGGCCGTCAGATCGGCACATAGACAAAGAGTTGCCCGGTTGAATGGCACTGGCACTCCGGGATCCAGCCAAGTCACAGCTCGTGACATCATGCTGGAAACCAACGCTGGCCCGGAGTCCAGCTCCACGTCCGACAGATACAAGCTAGCAGGATGCCCAGCAGAGAAGTCAGTCGGTGCTCAATTCTTCCACGCTGGCCTCTCTTCCCTCTCTGATGTAGAGCATATGTGTCAGATATGTGGGGGACATTTAGTTTTTTCGATTGGCAGTGACAACATTATTGCTGTAGTGATTAATAATCCCAAAGTAGTTTCAGCGTCGTCAGTCATGCAGGATGGAGATGCAATTTTAAAAAGATAATTTCTAACCTATTTTATAGGCAATTTGAAATTTAAGTTTTTTTTTTTTATTATAATTCAAAATATGAGTCAATTTATAGATGAGAATTAGCCATTATCATGGATACAATAACATCACAACCTGCTTTGACATCACCGCTTCCACATCACACAGGCAGAGCAAATCATCATTAAACAGTAGGACCGGTAACATTAGAAACAGTTTCATCTGTCCCCATCTGAAATGGCTGTGCAGAAGTGCCTTGTCAAAATGGGAAACACGTACAGTCAAGATGGAGAATGATTATACTTGCCAGGTGTGCTCTGTTAATATAACTGTGCAGTCCTCTTTTGGGCTGGGTATGGGATGATGTGTGGCCATAATGGCTCCTGAACAATGGCGGCAAGAAGAGAGTTGGATGGGGGGTAGGGAGTAATCAATTGCTTGGGTTTAATGGAGGCAAAGATTGGGCAGTCCCCAAGCTCCCAGAGAGCCTGTTTGGAGTCTGTATGGATTGCCAGTGCCTACAAGAGATGGATGGTGCTAACATGAATAACTCATATACGTCTTAAAGAGCACCTGGGCCGAAAGATGGTCAGAAAAAAGGCGCGGGTGTGTGCTTCTGCCATTATTTCTCACAATGATTGCAGCACCTTGTGCACTTCATCAGTTCAAGTAGACAATCTGGCTCACCTTGGGAGAAAACCTGAGCTTATTGAAAAGCTGCAGATGCAAAAGGAAAATACATTTTTGAAATAATTTTTTTTAAAGCCACAGGCACTGAATTTGGAAGGACTATGCTAGTGGTTTTTCATGTATTAGGTCATTGATTGCAAACAGTATTCTTCACAGCACTGTCATTTGTTTTCTACACGCTTTTATGCTGATTTCCATACAGTTGTTAGTTTCTATGTTATCTCACTATAGCGTTTAAATAAACTTGCAGACATGCATAAAATAGGGCATCTGTTGTCATGATATTTTTTGTTTGTCAAAGTTTTAAGCACAAACTAACCCTCTCACGCTGCTGTTCTGTATTGACCGCTGTAATGACTGCTGACTCACAAATCACAGATGTTGGGAGTGCCCTTGAACGCACCAACAAGAGAAAAAAAATCTCTGCTGGTAACTTCATTACCAAGTGATGTTTATACAATTTTGACAATTAAAAAGTCTGAATATGGACTTTGATAGATTACCCAGATTAAGCAATTTGAAGTTTCCATATTAAAAAGAATGAAAGCAACGATTGCATTAAAGGTAAACATAAAAAACTTAATACCTCCAGTAGGTTCCTTTTGAAACCTATAACTGAACTGATAATAATGCTGAACTAATTATAATTTTTAGAAATCATTTCAATATTTTATTTTTTTGAGTCCCTGGTTACTTCTGTGCTCCATAGCTGTTGGAGAACAGGTATAACAGCTCTTACCATCTGACATCCAACACCTTAATAATCCCTCCAGAAACACTAACGGCTACTTGGATGATGAAGCTCACATTGTGGGCAGAGCTGAGCGCTTTCTGAAGGGAATCCCATGCAAGAGGTAAGCTTAGTAAATTAGTCAAGGTTTTAGTGGGTAGCCTGTTTAAAGAGCAGTTGAAAGCTTGTTTAGGGGTCAACTGTAGATATGTGTGTCTTTTTTTTTCTCCAAATAATTGATTCATTTTAATTCAGTGATAAAGGAAATAAAAAAGGAACTGATGCTTGACCTTAGATGTGAGTCCTTGAATATCACCTACTTGACAGGATGGAGGACCAGAATGGCCCCTCGTCTTTCCACCAGCCTCTTGAGGCTTTATTTAGGTGATGACATGAGCTTGATGCTCAGGACACCTTCCTCGCCTTCCCCGCCTCATCTTGCTTCCGTGCTTGTGCAGTGGGGGTGTGGCTCTGGGTCAGGACACGGCCCCACAGGGGAGAGGCTGATATAGACCTTTGAAGCTGTCTGAGTTGCTTGATCATCTCGCTGTCAGGGAGACACTCAGCAAGGCAGCCACCCTCTGACTATGGGAGTGGACAGCTCCCCCTTGCCATTAACAATCAGCCAATGAACCTGTCACTCTCCCCATGGAAAACAGATCATTTGGGCCAGGGCATTAATGGGTCCATGAGAGAGTACGAGTGTCCTTGAATTATCATGTAAAGCTTGTTGTATTGCCCTGACTATTCTTCTCCAGCTTTTTCATCACTGCTGCTGATGAGGGTTGTTTTGGCGAAGTAGAGCAGGCTGGATGGAGGTAATTAATATTGACAAATTCAATTGTATTCATGTATTGTTGACATTATTATAGAGGATGGCTTTAGCCATCAGTTAGGCTGGACACAAACTGCTGAAGTGATACTTTTGCAGCTAAAAGGACTATCTCTGTGAAATAGATTTCCCTCACCCTAGTGTCACTGCCTTTGCAAGACAAGCCTTTTTTCAGCTGCAAGGACATGCTGGCCTAATTTGTGAGCTAACAAGCATATAAACTACACCCTTCCTGAGGCAGTGGCAGAGTAAAAAATATTTGTGTGTGACTGGATATGGGAGCTGGAAAATATGAGAGTGTGTCTAAGATCAGAGCGTCTCTGCTCACATGAGCTTAACTCCCTGACTGGCTGCATGAATATGCATATTTAACCTGCCAGAGAATATTACCGCTTATAGTTTTTTTCACTAACTAATCAGGACTCCCTTTTTTCTCTCTATTTTGTTTGTTCACGCCCAAAGACTTGGCCAGAGAATGTTATACCATAACAAAGCAGCAACTAAAGCATGTGAAGATGATTCACACCACTCAGCCTCGCAGGAGTTTGATGTGGTTGGGAAAAGAAAGTTAATTACAGAAATTCAAAAGTTAAGTGTCTTTTTGGTCTGACTTTAACAGCTTGTATCAGTACTAAAACTTATTTTTATTTATTTAGATTGAAGGCACAGTTCACATCACTTCTTCATCACTACATTTAAAAAGAAGACAGCTTTGGGTCACTCAAGTACAAACCTGAAATAAATTGCGATGTGGCCTCCTGGTTATTTGTTATAACAACATGAGCTTGAGTGATGAGTCTCTCTTGTCCCGCTTTATTTATTGTATGCCTCTCAGATTACATGACCAAAGCACAAAGCTGCTCCGCTGTTAAAGGAATAATCATCATCACACACCCTTGATGAGTCAGTTTAGAGACACAGATGAAAACAAACACACTGTCTGGCAAGAAAGCCACTGACATTTGAATTATAGTTTGTCAGAGCCCTCTTTCTTCCACCACCACCATGTCCTACTTTTCTGCCATTTAAAATCTCTTAATGGGTAAAATTGTGTAATTTTAATCCAATATTTAAGCAGTTGAATTCCCATAAAACTCTGACCTTTTTCAGTCACGAGGACAAACATCCCAGCTTTCATTTGAGATGGAAAGGAGTTTGAGGATACGCCGTGTGACACGCCTGCATGCCTCTATGCCGAACTTGACTCTCTGTCTCTGTCTCTGTCTCTGTCTCATTTAGGAGAAGTGCAGACGCAGCTGGAGTCTGGTCTGAGGACCTGGCCCAGTCTTTTAATGTGTTTGGAATATGATCTCTTAGACAGGCTATATTGATATGAGAAAAACAAAATGCAATCAATAGCTTCCCTGAAAAGATACCAAAGTGTATCACACAGCAACTAGTTCAAATGTAGCCAAGAATGACTGTGTTCTGACAAGGCTCTTAGTCGTTTCCTGTCTTGGCTCTGAGGGGGGCATCAAAGCTTGACCCCTTTATCCCAAACACTCAGTTTGTGGTTGTGTTCGGACACATGCAGATGTTTTTGCATTATCAGGTTGTCCATGTCAATGCTTCATTTAGACAAATTACTGTATAAAACACAGTGCAAGCCCAGGTGTATTGAGACTGTCAGTGGCTTTAATATAATTCATTCTCCTGCATGGGCTGAAAATGTTATTAAGCTATTATTGGCGGTTGGCAAGTTTCCTAAACGGGTTGCCCCTCTGGACTACAGCATCCATCCATCCATTTAGAAACGATGCTCAGCCTCCTTCCTTCTGATCTTCCTCACTAAAGGGCCTGCATCCATTTGTCTGGTGCTGCTCATGTGCTGGATTCAGCTAGATTCATTTTCAGCGGGGGGAAATTGCTGCACGGATTGGCCCCTTTACTCATGGATTAGCCATTAAAAAGCTGTTAGTGACTCTCTCACTATCAGCTCAATGCAATCATCTCACTAGAGATAAGGTCATTATTACAGTGTGCGCAGAGAGGTTCAAATCCTTGTTGAACTCTATTCAGTATAAATTGGTGCATATACTGGAAGGAGGTAATGGACAAATCATTGCTCCCTCTGAGATATCATTGCTATTGAGTCTGTATCATCATATTGGAAAAAGCCATTAAGAGGTTTTTAGTCTGTTTGCATGAGTGTATTCCTCATACGCTGTTGTTTATTTTACATAGAGCACCAGCAGCTTTCAACACTGCGCATTTCTACCTGTTAGTACATCTAAAAGAGACCATAGTTCAGGGGTATTTTTGGAAATGAAAGACAGCTACAGTGTTTACTGTCTTTACTTGAACACTTCACAAGCCAGCGGGCAGTACAGCACTGCATTTCTGGTTCATAATTAGCAGTGTAGGAGGATGTGAGACGATAGAAGAAGTGTATAAGAATAAGAGGAAGAATAAAGACTATTAAAATCTTTTGTTTCTATCTGGTTCAGTGCCTGTCCGTACTTCATGTCAGGTGGTCAGGACACCTGCAAGTACATCTATTCACTGACCCAGTTCTGTTACCACCCAAGATGAATTATACATTGTGTTATCTATCTTTTGTACCTTGTTGCCTAGAGGTAGAAAGCAACTTATCGAGTGATCTGAAAAGACAAATATAATACACCATCTAATCTTCTTAATACAAGTCAGCCAGACAAGCTTTGCCTTGGGAAATGGGAAAGGTCTTTTAGGGAGCTGTACTGAACCACGCCAAGCTCTGGTGCCTCTCCTTATCGAAAAAAAGCAATATGCACAGCCCACAACCTCTTTGAAATTCAGCAATTAATTGTCAAAGCCAATAACTTGCATGTTCTCACATCTGTAGCCCACAAATACCCACACACACTCATTTGGTATTCATTTACAGATATTTGTACAACATTGAAAGTGGTGTGTAGGCATTTGTCAGCATTTGCTTGATCAGTGCAACTGTTCCTTTTGATTACAGCTGGAATCTGTCACAATACAGACAGAAGGGACTTTCAGTTACAGTGTGGTTCTGCATGAGAGATGGTCTAGTCACAACAGAAAATGTACTGCATGTGGTCAAAACAAGTGACAAATTTGTTTGTGTGTGTTTGTGTGTGTGTGTGTGTGTGTGTTTTCCAGGCGGGTCCTCAAGGTGGTTGTCCTCTCACTGTGACTGCTGCTGCAAGAGCCACAAAAGCGAGCGTGAAGGAGAGAGCGGCACTTCCTTCAATGAGCTCTCTACTTCCTGTTCTGAGACCCAGTCGGAGGCCAGTTCCCCTCAAGGAACCGTGATCTGTGGTCCTGTGAGCCGGCGCGCCAATGTCCAGACGCTGGACCGTCCCATGCCCAAAGGACCAGTTCACATGCTGCAGCAGGCAGAGATGCGCCGCAAGACTGACATGCTGCGAGTGAGAACCTTCGGGGTCCGAGAACGAGAGGCCGCAAAAAGGAAAGCCAACAAGGAGAAGTTGACTCCAGAGCAGGAGCTGGAGAAATGCATCCAGGAGTTCAGGCGCATCAGAATTCCTGATCGCTTTCCGGAGAGGAAGTACATGTGGCAATCAGAGCTCCTGAGAAAGTACCGTCTCTAAATATGAGTGTGAAGAAAAAGGAAGAAATGGAAGTATTATTGCTCCATCAATGGAGAGTGTTAACTGCATAAGCAATAGACTGCACCCTCTAAGGCACAAACTGTATTAGAAAAAAACTATGGCCACTGTCCCTTCAGCATGACTAGCTGAGCACACAAAGTACAAGGCAGTTTGAGTCATTAATTTGTAAAGTATGCACAGTGTTGTGGATGATATGCACATGTGTAAATCAGGTTACTCCTGTTGGGGCTTACATCACTGACCCTGTTCTCACTTCAAATAGCAGGCAGTGTACTAACTACTATATCACTAGTTGAAGCAACAAAGCAACCTCAGGGGCAACATCATTTTAAATCATCAACCTATCACACACTTTATGTGCAATTGCCCACAATAGCATAGTTGTTGTTGTTGTTTTTTTAAATGGATGTACCCATATGGTGCTGAGAGTTAGCAACGGAATATCACTATAGCCTACTCCACTGATAACACATATACTTAAATAAGGCTTTGATATCAGCACTGCATGTCATTTCACCCTTAGCATAATCATGCAATATCAAACAAATTCATTGTTTTGTGTGAGGGGTAAAAATGGTGTGTTATGACTGGGGCTAACTTAAATGAGGAAAGCACTGCCTGGATCTGTTTTCCATTGTAAATCTTTTTGTCCAATGTTGTCATTACGTGTTGGATAAATGATGTTGTGTAAGAGATAGAGTAATGTCAATGGATATTTGACTAATCCTTGATTGTAAATGTGCAAAAAAAACTAATAAATGGGTGGGAATTGTAATGATTCTTGATGGACCTTATTGTGATCTTCAGTTAATTAGGATTAACACAGAAATTCAGATTTTAGAGCGTTATTCTCATAATTCAATCACTAAATTTCTCCCCTGAACAAGGATTGACCAATCACAGGTCAACAGCTATAACAAAAAGGCCTGACAACAGCGTTGGCACATGTAGGATAAAATTGTAAATTTTTACAAATTCAGCCCTTTGTACAATTTACAATTAATAATGCCAAAAGTGCCATGATGTATGATTGTTTGTCCATTTTACAATTTACAGACAGTGACTCGGTGGTGGAGCTTGAGCTTTCTCACACTATGCATGTTCAAGTTGAGTTGTTTTGAATGCACCAGTAAGCCCAATTATTTAGTTATTTTTCTTAGCCTATGGCTTAACTGTTTACATGCACAATATGAACAAGCTTCTAGTTGGGCTGTCTTGTAATTTAATGTTATCTATTGCAAAAATAATTTGACTGATGGACACATACCCACACATCATGGTTACGCCAACTTGCGTTAACAAAAACTCTGATGTGATTTGTTGGCGTGTCAAAAAGTCATTATTTTGTAAAATTTCACATTTACATCTATTTATTCTCGTGGTTATGACTCATGTACGATATTTTTCCTCAAAATATGATCATTTTAAGCCTGGCACTGCTGCCTAACAAGCTTCAACTTTTACTTTGGTTTGCCTAGGCTACATTCTGAAGTGCTGTGCTGTGCAAAGGGCTGTAGTCATAGTGTTGGAATCTTGTTTAGCATTTCCAAAGCCTTAGATTAAATATAAGTTTGTTTAATTATCTGCTAAAACATAACCTGCAAAACATTTGCATGTATGGTTAAAAGCTTACTGTGGAAACTAACCAAATGCTTTGCTTGAGGCACATCTTTTGAATCTCTACAACTGAGATGGCGAGTGCAAAGTCAACACGACTTATGGTAAAAAACGCTATAAGTATTAGAACAAGACCCAGGTAAAAAAAATAATCCTATACTGACAGCAGTATGTTCCCATGTTTCTCTTGTCAGAGGTGACATGATCTTGCATGTAAGCACAATAATTATGTTTAAGATTTAAGATTTAAGGGCAGGGCAGAAAACAAAAGTGTCTTCGTTCGTGTTGCATTCACCATCACCCGCCAACCAACCCCTTACAAAACTGGCTTCTTGGAGACTTGAAATAGATCCCTCCTTGTTGACATTTCAGTGTGTGCCTCATTCTCTTGGGATGATCTCAAAGAAATGGGAAGAGATCCATAGCTGTTCATCACAAGCACCATTTATAGAGAGCACTATTTTTAGCAAACAGATTTTTTGCAGTACTGCCACATTGCATCCATGAGGAGCCAGGCTTAGGGACCATATCACTGCAACCCCCAAAACAGCCTGTGTGATGATAGATGAAGAGGAACTGCTTCTCTCTTGGGACAGTGTGTGCCCTACAACAAGTTCAAAGAATAACGCTTTGTTACATTTACTCCATGTGCAAAAATGCATATGACAATAACGAAATTATAAGACATAAACCCCCAAAGCCCTTCTACCTTTGTCAGTTTGGGCACGAATGCAAACTGAAACCAATAATCCTGGACAGAAAAATAAAACAGCCTACAACCATATGTTACAAAAAAGAAAGTAAAGAAAATCTCTGCTTTTGAGTCTCTATTTAGCTGCTATTTAACCAAGGAGAGATATGGGTCAGGATGTGAATGGACTTCCAGAAACTCATAAAAAAGGAATCTTAATACTCCAGCAGAGAATCAAATAGAAAAAACCTGGAAGGGGATAGTAACATAATGAATTTGTCAGATATACAGTGGCATCTCTTTCTATTCTGCACTTAGACCCATATCTCTTCCTTTCAGCTTCCATTCAATAGTAACACAGCATGAAATCTCTCAGTTTGAAATCCAATGCCCCTTTTCCCGTCTTTGAAAAACAGATCCGCTTTGGATGGCGTTTTGCCTGGCACTTAGCACAATCGGAATTCTAATACCCAAATGAAAAAATCAATGAACCTGTTCTTGCATATCAAATTTGCACAACGTCACGGCGTTGCCTGGCCTCGCCTGGCCTAGCCTAGGTGACCTTGCTGGCCTATCCCACAGAACCACCTTAACGCAGACGTTGCCACGCTGCTTTCCTTACAGATCAATAGCCTAAGATCCTGGCCCCGGTCTTACAGTCTTCATAGACGGTCGATAACTAACATCCTGCTCTATGATGCAAAGTAACATTAACTCTTCAATCAAAAAGCATCACTGCCACCGCTAACTGCCCTCAATTATCTGGCAGGGTTGCCTCCAGGCGTTACATTTCCCACAAAAGCTTTCTTTAGCATGAGACTGACAGCATGATTACTGCCCTTGTATTAGAAAATTACCGCAAAGCCTGAGAGTGGGAGAATTGCCCTGCTTATCAGATATTAGGCACCCACAGAAAATTGAAATGTGTTATTCACACATGGAATAATAGAGGCACGATATAAAGCCAAGCAAATGGGATTTCAATTTTCATACAATGAATATGAGGATTAGACCTCAAGGTTTGGAGAGAGACTGGAATTTACTTGTTGTAATATTATAAATCTGAGGTGAGATTGTTATTGTAGCAACGTGGAAGATGTCTGGAGCCATACATCAAGGCAGCAGCATAATCATTTCTGCTAAGCTTGACATTCGGAATACAAAAATAAAACATGCAATTTATCTGTTTCTCCTGAAAAATTACCCAGACTCTTATTGGGAGAGGTCTTGTAGCCTGCAGCATGTCTCCATGAATATCTAACACCAACGTGTTTTTCTGCTCACTCAACTGATTTTAGATGACTGACATCTCAGGATGAGAATTGAAATGTGCTGGACTAACTGGGAGACTTAAGATCTTTCTCCTGATGGATTACTTCTCTATATCTTTCTTATTTGCAAATTTGTTTATCATGATGGCAAAAAAGGTATTCCCATGACCATGATATTCTATTTATGTTAAAGGTCAGATATTGATGATGTGCAAATGCTTTTGGCTCACAAAACATCTGAAAACTGAAAAACTGAAAGGGGTTTACCCAGATGCTACTTGCATAAATTATTATTTTTTAAATGGAAAGATGGCTTAGTCACACCAAAACATATTTGTGGTAAAACCCTGGGGCCCAGTTTTCCCATTAGTGTCACATCATTTATTTATTTGTTAAAACACATTGCATGGACCTTTATGACTGTCAAAAGGCTCAGTCTCCCCCTATTAAGCCATTGTGCTCAGAGCTTTGCTTATACTAAACCTACACACTGCGCTTATTCATGCGGAGCCTGCAGGGATGTAGTTTGAGAAATAGGAGCCAATTTACAGCCCTAGAGCCCATTTGGGGTCTTACTCTGCCCTGATTCTGCCAAGTCTAATACGTGGAAATACCAGTGAAACATATTATAAAGAAGTCCAGGGGAATAAATGACAAAATCACAGTGAATGTCATCACCATCACCCTCTGCAGACAACTGGGAGTGCTACTCTGCATGGTGGGACTTCTTTGATGGAATACACACATGTGGACACAACACAGGCTCGCTAAGGACCTACAAAACATTCACGTTAAATCTGTGGGCCCCCCGTCCCCTTACATTTTATCCCCCACTTCACCGTTTTAATGCCTTAGCCACGATCATCAAATCATCAAATTTTGTTCTTAAACATTTAATTTGACTGTGCCATAACCATGCTGTTCTCTACTTCAAACTCACAGGAGTCCATGCAGAGAAAAAATAGCTTACTTAAAGGGACAGTTTCCCCAAATCACCAAAAAACCATGCATTTTCACTTACTTCTGGTGGTATTGCTGTAAGTCATGCATGAGTTTTTGTTCTATCCTATGCTGGCTTTGAGATATCGATCTCTAAGTTTTCTTCTACCACAACAAAGGTGAATAAAGTTTTTGTTTGTGATGCTTAAAAAAGTAACAAAAAATGATGTCTAACAGAAACTCTTCCCCAAAACAGTGTCCTAGTTATTCTGGAAACATTCGACAGACAGAGGTTTCTAAAGAACTACTTTCCACTGAAAGAAATGGTTCCTTCAAAAACTGTTGACAGTCAGGTCTGTGGATTATTCAGGATAACGAGAGACTGACTTCTGAAAGCAGACGTGGGTTATTGATTGATTGAACTCCATTTACCTCCATTATATAGAGGTGGGTGCCAAAATCTCATAGAGAAAGTACCTGGGAAAGTTTAACCAAAGCATCTGCATGGCTACATAACACCACAAATAAGAGAGTAAAATGTTTTGGGTGAACCCACTCCGTAATTTATGGTGGTCCATGAATTTTATAGACACAGCACAACAAATGTGATATTTTTTAACTTTTTGGACACTTTGGGCCTTTATTTCTATAGGACAGCTGAAGACATGTAAGGGGAAAGAGAGGGGGAATAACATGTAGCAAAGGGCCGCAGGTCGGAATCAAACCAGTGGCCGCTGTTTTGAGGAGTAAACCTCTGTATGTGGGCGTGTGCTTTACCAGGTGGGCTACACAGGTACCCATGATATTTTATTTTAAAAAGTCTGTGCTTGTTTGCAATTTTGTAGACCGTAAAAAAACACAGATGTGTGAAAAAAATGATAATATACAGTCCAATCAGTTGGCAGTTTCTAACGAGCTGAATCTAATACAAGCAATGCAATATATTTGGTCCACACATTCAGCAAGGGTAAACACAATTAGAAACACCTCACAGTATAATAAAATGTAATTCAAGAAGGTAGGATTTATTGCAGGCCTGGCAACTAAGTCTCTTTATTTATTTATGAATACACACTTGAGGACCAAGACCTAAAGGGGTCTTCCTTCAAATTAGGCCCTGTTGACAGAAGGCCTGTCCTCACCATTAAAGGGCACACACACGCACACGCACACACACACACACACACATACACACACACACACACACACACACACACACACACACACACACACACACACACACACACACACACACACACACACACACACACACACACACACACACACACACACACACACACACACTATCTCCCTATCTCAGCTATCAGCTCATTGCTCTGGCGTCAGCACTAAGGTATAGCAACACACACACAATCATTAATTTCCGTAGACAACCGTCAGCAGTACAGTACAGTTGGTATCTGTGCAGTTCTACACATTCTTGGATCCTCTGGTATCCATCCAGATTTGTGCACAAAATAAAGGTTCTGGATCCAGATGCAGAGCTCCTAATTAGGCAAAGGTCCTGAGCAACAAGTGAGGGAGAGGGTGAGCTGGGCATCTACCCATGCTCACTTGGGCTTGCCCTGGGGGAAAAAAAGTCCACTGTTGGTGAAGAAAGGGAGAAAAATGGGGGTGCAAAAGAGAGGCCACTCCACTGCCTTGTTAAGAGGTCAGTCAAGTGAACTTGAAGCTCCAAAGAATTTGTGTAGGTGCACTTAATGTTTTTTTTTTAAAAACATTTCCTCTTGGCAGCTATAGGAAAGCGGATTTACAGCCATAGTGTCTTCCACTCGCCATTTTCCCCCTCATCACCTCATCCCTTTCTCAAGGACTGCTCTGGAAAATATACAGGCTGAGTTAAGATGTTCTGACCGGAAATCCCATTGCTCATAAATCACCTCCAAAGGCTACTGATCAGCATTGCTACACCACAGCGTAATGTAAAGGAGCTCTCAGCGGTGTGTGCTGCCGAGCAGGGCAGCGGTTATTATAAATCAAAGGCAGAGTGGAGAGTATATTGCAAAGGATGAAATACTGTACAACGTAGTATTGTAAATCTGGAAAATAATCACAGATTGTCGGTGAGCTGTGATATCAGACATTGAATACAGAAGGACAAGTAAACAGTTACGATGTTATGGGACAATGGATAAGGACTTATACTCTTTCTCATGTCTGGAGGGAGGCTGGAATTATGGCAAGAACTTTTATACTTTTATGGAGTTTGTTGTGCAGTTGAGAAAAGGAATATTTCATTTTTCTGTTTCTGTCAGCCAGATTTTGTACTGTCAAAATTGCTGGTCTCAGCAAATGTGTCAGCCTATTAAAGAATCAGTTGGGGAACATTATCTTAATTCCTCTCAACATTTTCCTAGCGCTGTGCAATTAGAATTGCTTGCCCGGACCATACCTTGAGGTGTCGTTCCTTTAAAAAACATTTTCAAATAGTTTCAGAGCACTTTTCCTTGTATGTGTAACCCTTTTTAGCATATCAGCGAGATAGCGAGCTGTTAATTTATTTCATGCCTTTTAACGAGGGCCTGGGGAGAAACCCTGCTTTGAATGCATTACAGAACTATTACTGTATAACCAAATAATCTTAGCATTAAATTTGAGCATTTAGTTTGACTCCAAGGCAATAGAGAGGCTTCAGGTTTAATAAAACAAATCTGAGCTTAAAACTGATTTGTAGTGGAGCAAATAAGTCTGGGAGGGAGGTGACTATTATATGGCACACAATAAGGAAGATTCTCTGTTTCTGACACAAATCTTTGAATGCAATCCAATCTATTTTTAGTGGTAATCTGTTGTTTTAAAGGATGGTGGTGTAAAGCACTATACAACAGAAGCTGCATATTAATGCCAAACACATTTATTATTAAACAGAATTTTTTTCTTTCTGGAGAAGTAATTATCTCATTGTCACTTTCCAGTGCAGGAATGCAGCATGTATTTTTAAGGGGTGGCATTTTCCTTACAAAGCTGAGTGCATTATGCATGTAAGAAACCCCTCATGTTGCCCATGGAGTACCAGATTAATCCTCCCAGAGATTAAATGCAGCACACAGATGGTGGTCTTGTTGAATCCACATCAGCTGACCTGTTATCATTGCTCTGTAATATCAACAGTGCACTAAACATATCTGCACAGATTACTGAAAACATATTATGCCTGTAAACGTGAAATTCAGGGAAACAATGCTGCACATGAATATTCTGGTGGTTGCTTTGGTGAGTTCAAATAAAGCATTAACGTTCCCGATTCAGATTATGGTAAAAATAAAAACAATAATGAACATGGCCAAATAGATAGATAGAGATATGGTGTGTAAACTTAAATAGAGACTGTGGAAATAATAAATATTATCTAACATAGACTCTTAAAAGGTTTTAAGCTGTACTTCTGCACAGTAGTGCCTTAAGCAGTACCATTGTCCCCAGTATGATGATGACATGGACCATCTTAACCATCTTACTTTAGTGTGCTAGCATCATGAGTAACATTTGCTAAATAGTAATAAATATAAATTACAGCTGAGGTTAATGGGAATAGTTTGGTCCAAAGCATTGGAAACATTTAACTTTTGCTCTGATGGTGGGACAAAATAAAAGTTATGGCATCACCAAAGTTTATGCAGTTCATAGTGAGGGGAACGTTTGGAAAATGTTTGTACAATATTTTGAAGCAATCCATCCAACAGTTGTGAAGACATTTCTTCTGTAGCCATAAATATCAACCTGCTGTTGGCAGTAAAGGAGAGGTCAGAGGATCGCCAAAGTCAGGACACATCGTCTAGGAACCACGACTGTCTGTACAAAATTGTGAAAATCCATCCAGTAAATGTCCAGATATATCTCAGGACTAGTAAAGCTTTGTATTGCTGGTGGCAGAATAGCATTAGTCAGCAAGACACATCCTCTGCAGAACAACAATGTCAAACAGTTTTATCCAGATAGGTCAGTCTAAACCAAAGTGGTGGACCAACGGACCATTATTGCCATCCTCAGAGCTATGCCACGAGCATGGGTAAAACATATTATACAATATTTAAAATAAGAGGTTACTGACTGTATGGGGGACTTAGATTCCTGACCTAAAAGTAATTCTGAAAACTGGCTACAGTATTATCCGTACTCTGGTCTTTTGACTTGTGTAGTGTTGATGCTAATATAGTACTACAATGTAGGCAAATGGCTGTTTGTGAGTGTACAAGTGTAGGCAACACAGAGTCGAGTAGATGCTGTTTCTCTTGTAGCAATGAAAGTGTTAAGAACCATCCACTCTCATTAATCTCTATTGGCCTTTGTCAGCGCTTGGAAAGAATGGCGAGATTACTCCCATCCCCAGCCTCAGACTCTCATTTAGCCACATGCTTCAAGCCATTATTCAGCCATCATAGGAAAGCCACAAAACAAATGATATTTACCTCAAAGGCCATATTACCTCAGGGGGAGAGACGGATACGAAGCTGGGAAGCCAAGACACTGAAAAAGGAAGTGGGGTAAAAACAAGAGTTTGAAACTCATCATGGAGCTGCACTGCATTCACTTTCTCTGCCAGTGTCAGGCTGTCATCTGTCATTTGAGAACATGACAAATGGCTGAAATGAGCTGGAGAAGGATTTGACACGGATGTCTGACATCACCATGTAATCCTTCACTACATGCTAGAAACGCCACGATGGGATGGATTTGATTGCCATGGTAACAAACTCAAAAATAATCCTGCAGACCCTGAAAGCCTGGGTGATTGGGTTTGATTTTCATTGTGGTATTACATCACGGCCTGCTTCTACGCCAAAGAATGACTGATTTCCAAATTAGGGCACTAGTAATTAGTCACCCTCATGAAGACAAGGTCTGTCACAGGGTATCGCCCAATCAAAGAGCTTATTCGTGTGGGTTGAACCTACAAGCTTCTTACAAAGCTGAACCAAAGCCTCAAAAGTAACAGTGATTAAAACTGCAGTACAGCTCTGTCTATGATTTGTTTTCATGCCTCAGACAGTCGTTTTTAAAGTTACAAGTGGTCGGGCTCAAGAAAGTGAAGTCAAGGTGAGAAAGGAGGAAGGTCGAGCGTGTTAAAGATGGGGTGCATGCGCTGGGTGAATGAGCTGCCCTGCGCGTGTGTGTGTGTGTGTGTGTGTGTGTAATAAACCCACAGTTTGGATGCTAGCCATGAGTCAGGGACAGGTCTGCTGAGTGATTAACTTTAGATAAAGGAGACTACAGACCTGGCCAAGCAGGATCAGAGATCCTTGAAGAAATAGAGACGAGACCTGCATACAGGACGAAGAACACCTTATTCCACAATATCTTCCTTCGACGAAAAAAACACATGGAGGGCTTAGAAATCCTGGTTTCAGTCTCGTGCTGGATGTACTTACGTACTTTGCAGCACTGTTGCTAAAACACTCAAATCATCATATGAAGTGAGTATGACAAGTGTGTGTGTGTGTCTGTGTGTGTGAGCCTGGAGCATATTCAAAACCCCTCCAAGGGACTGGTGACATTTCTCAGTTTTGTGCGCAATACAGATTACATCCACAGTTTAATAGGAGTTGTGATCTGGCCTCCAGATAGCATTCACCTTAATCACTTCTGACACACTTTTCATCACGACCGCATCCACTGTATCAAAGAATATCACAGGACAGTGATGCTTGACTGACAGAAGAGTTTTACTTGTATTTTAATATTTTCAACTTATATTTTCACATATATTTACCTTTTCTTGCATCATTTTTCCAATTACCGATGTAGGTTGGCCTAACAGGTAATGTACTGAGCAATAATTTAGTTGGAGTGCTGTATCACAGATGTGTTCTTGTAATGGACATGCTTGAATAACGATGAGGCAGAAAGAGAAAGGAAGAGGTTGCATAACTTATTTTCAATACTTCCAGTCTTTCTCCAAAATTGATACAAAGCAAACAGTGTGACACATGTATCTGCCTACTGAATGGGAATTAGACACACATAGGCGCACATCAAAGGGTGACTGAGGGGGTTTGTTCCACAGGAGATGAGTGAAATAAACTTGGCCAGTCAATTCGAATGTGAATTACTTTCATCATCCGCACACATACAGCAAGCCATAATAATCATGTTACTGTGTTTACTTTGTAAAAGAGAATTTGCCTGTTCACAGAGTCTGGAGGGACTATAAAAAGAGGCTATTTTCTTATTGATAGGCTATGCAGCATACGATGGAAAAGAGCCAAATCTTTTGTCTTCAATGCTTCTTCACCTTTGAATTCACATAAATCTTTTAAAAGGAGTCACGCATGTATAGTTTTAATTCTTTTTAAAGTGTAATTTCTTAAACAGCTGGCTATTGTAGGTTTTAGCAAATGTTAATTCACATTTGGTGCCTGTGAAAATATACTACAGCAAATGACGTCCACATTGGACAATTCTGCACCTCAAAATGTACATCCACTGCCAACATTGAGTACCTATGCAGTAAGTAGTGTGCCCTTTAGCGAGGCGAAAGGAAGGATGAGGTTGCATGAAGGAGACTAGAGTTTAATCAAAAAGAGGAAATTTATTCATCTTAACCAAGCGTTGTAGTTGCTAACCTTCACCATACCATAATCATATTTCATTTGCCATGACCACAATATTTCCCTAATATGAACCACACTGTTTTTGTCATGCATATTGCAAAAAGCAAGCACTTTAAGTTTAAAAGGTTTGTATTGAATATAAATCGATATGGTTGGAATGGACATGTCACCAATTTAATGCGGCAATGGTGAGTAGTTTTTGAACAACAGAGGATGTAGCTCAATCTTTGGCTACACAGGCAACACTAGTCTTTTTTTTCTTTAACACAGTAAACAATATTTGTAGACAATGCCAAAATGTCCATTGTCAGATATCAGATGTCTGTTGAAATTGGGCCTTCCTGTTAAAAAGCAAGAAAAGAGTACAAAGACATGGCTCCAACTCCATTTTTCTTGGATCATTTTCAAAAACACTTTTCATATTAATATTCTTTTTTACCAAAATATCTTCTTTATTTGGAATAAATATAAAACTTCTGTGTGCTTCTCAAATAATTGGATGCAAGACTCAGGGGAGAGCAACTTCACATTTAGGACTGTGCCACAGTGTTCTAGTTTCCCATCCGGTTGGATAATGGACCATAGTGAGGGAACGCAGTGTCCTGTTTCAGGTCTTTCATGCCAGCACAGGACCTGGCCGGACACACAAGGCCTGATTCAGGGACTAAGAAAGTAGAAAAAAAGAGAGAGAGAGGGGTTACAGCCCCTTTGCGAGAGGGAGGCAAGCAAGAGGCCTGAAAGAAGAGAGAGGGGAGACGCAAAGGCAGTCCCAAAGGCAGTGAAGAGGCAGCTGGCTCAGAGGTGTGCATTCCTATTTTTAGTTACCCTCATGCACATCTCCAACTCAAACAGCTGCTAGAGTATTTGCACACCAAAAGACTTCGGCACTATTGTTCCTCCAACAGAAAAGCTTAACTTGACACTGGCTCAGGTGTTTCAGCTCAAAGCTGAGGGCCCACACCTCAGCACTGCTTCCCTCAGGTTATGTTTTTAGTTGAGTTACTTTTACACACAAACACAAAGGTGAGGTCTAGCATAAAGTCACATAAGTGCTGCTGATGTGCACTGCCTGCAGTCTGACAAGTAAGCCAGCTGTAGATAGTATACGTAGGTCCTATGGGAGTAATTTAAGGAGGGACACAACAGGCTGAGAGTGTGGTCAAAGGAGGTCACACTGACATGATGGGCTGAGATGTCACTCTGGTGTCTTCTGGAAAAGGAGAATGGACGCTGTTTCTTTTGTAGGCTGCAGAGAAATGAGAGAATAGCATATATTTATTTCCCTAAAGAAACACAGAGACACTGAGACAATGTTATGGTTACAAAATATTTAATTCATGAAATGTTTTAGGGAATCTTAAAATGTATCTCCATATAGACATAGAACATAGAACACCTAGAACACCAACTATTGAGAAAAAAAGTATTTGTGTTGTTACCAACAGAATGGATGCGTCTGGTGCATATTTGAAAAATGAAGGAAAATGTCCCTGAGCCAAACCTCATTCAGAAAATGACTGAAACATTGTCAGAACTCTGATAATAAGCTCCTCCATACGTAGGTAGGGGAGCAACTTAGTGTGCTACCCAGAAGTAAGAAAAGAGGTTGTTTCATTTATTTATCAAACATGAAATATTTATAGGTTTCAATGTGCTGGCAGAAGAGGCTCAGGCAGAACAAACTGTGGGTGGAAGAATCGCAAAGTTGCTTTATGGATGGATGTTAATGACAACATCTGGTGGAGGCTACCTGCTGCTCTGCATACATTTTTGTCCTAAATTACATTTAAAAGGCTTTCAGCAAGTCATGACTGAGTCAGTTGACCTTGAGTGACAACACACTGCAGACCATTAACATACCACTCTTTTGTCAGCTAGACTTTGTCTGTCAGACGATGGGAGTGGACATTTAAATGGTAAAAGGTCAGGCGTCTGTATATTCACACACACGGTTATCCAGTAAACTGCAGATATTCCTGTTAAACCAGTTGGACTGGAGATTCCTCCAAACACAAAAACACACATGGAGGCCCCACCTCATTTGTCTACTTTGTAAGAGAAAACTGCCTTTAATTGACGCTCAATACATCTTTCAGCAAAGACAGAGAAACAACAATAATGAGTCACCTAATCAGTTCCTGGGAACTGCTGCAACTATGACAATGTCTAAGTTTTGAGTGAAGGATTAGTTCCCTCTGAAAGAGACAAGTTAATTTTATGGCTTTGATGAACCTAAAGTGCTGTTCAATTTGTGGTTAATCCTCATCAAACTGCTGCACAAGGATTATGTATTTTGACTGACACCTTGTTCACATTAAACTGCGGAATCACATCCTCATACACTTTAAAGCGAATCTGCGCATATAGTCAAATGATCAAACACAGCCTCATACATAGGGGGAAAAGGACCCGAAAAAGGGGGAAAGGCAATGATGAGACAGATCACATTCAATGAGTTAGCAGCACTCTCAGATTATTTCAATAAAACATGAAAGCTGGAGAAGAAGGCAGTCCTTATGCAGCAGTTTGTGACAAGCTCAGAGCAATCCCTGGGGAGACCCTTCCTTTTCCATCAGATAGACTGTATGTCAGAACCATCAAACATGGACCATCATCCCTCAACATCGGAGGCTCCTCAGTGGAGGCCAGACTAACCGTCGGGGCTGTAGGAAGCTGTTAAGCGCTTATGCACTGACTTACTCTGTACATCCCTCCTCTGCATCTTTGATTGGATGACGGAAGATCCATCACGCACAGATGGAAGCACTACAGTCATCAATAATATAACTTCCAATCCAGAATTTCTTTTTTCCCAGACATGAACTAAAATGAAGGCCTGTTTAGGCTCCCCTTTTCTCTGCCAGAGCTAATCAGCTATGAGAGGCTTAAGAGGAAAGGTCTGTATCAACATTGATATGAACATGTAAATAAGTCATGGCTAATCTCTCTCTCTCTCTCTCTCTCTCTCTCTCTCTCTCTCTCTCTCCTTTGCTCTCACTCACTCTGTAAAAGCTGTATGCACATATTTAGAATTCCCCGAGTTGTGCTGACGTGAAGAAAGACATGAATGATTCATGCTTGTTTAAAAAATTCAAACAGATGTCCTGAACTTTCGGTACATAGCCAATATGGATGAATTATTTAGTCTTGGGATGCCAGAAAGGAAATGTGGGATTTGGAACTGTGTAAATGAAATCCAAACAATGATAAAAAAAAATTAAAAAAAAAAAAACAGTTAAAACCAGTGCACCATCATCATCATTATCATCTTCAGCAAGAACTATGACAGCTTTGCATGTCTAGCAAAGAATAATATGTGTGATGACCGCAGTGCCCCAATGCTTTAGGTTTATTTGATTTTCTTTGGCTCAGAACTGATAAACTGCAGAGCTGGACAGTGAATGCACCAGCAGAGGGAGACCATGCCACATGGCAGTGCTGTGCACACTGCTTTGCTTTTTCTCCTCTTCTTTTTTTAATCAATAAAAGTGGTAGCCTACACACAGAACAAATATAGAAATAAGGAGCTATACTGTACATATCCCTAAACCATTATAAGACTGAACAATTTAGTTATTTAGCCTACTTTGTGTAATATAACTTTTTTAATTAATCCCAATTTCAACGCTAGTTTAGCAATTCCTAAACTGTTGTCTTGACATATATAACATTTTTATAATTGTGTTATCGTGATGTAGCCTATATACTTTTTTATCACATTGCCAAATTATCCTGTCATTTAAGTTAATGGTATTGTAAATTTAAGAGCTGCAGCTGTGAAGGGTTAACTGAGTCGGACATGACAGTGAAATGTGATACAGTTCCTGATGAAGCAGTCGGTGGCGGTTGAGACCTCGTTAACAGCTTCTCTGAAAGTCTAATTTTCCCAAGTGGGATTCGTGTGGTCATAAATTTTGTCGGCGAATGTAAGCTGACGTAGGCTGTAGCTCACGCGCCTCCTCTGCGTCGTACTGTGGCGTCTTCAGCGCCACAACGCACTGCGTCATGGCGACAGCGGTGAAAAAGTTACGCATTTCCTAACCGGACTGTGCGGCATATTACTGTGGCAGACACATGTGTAAGTACTTAATGTTTCTGTACTCTGTGTTATTGAGGCAAATATGGGAACAGTTCGTCTTCTGCGGATAGTTCCTGTTGCTGTCTTACCTGTGCTGCCAGGTGTGCTAACACCTGTAAGCAAGCAACGTAGTGTTTACAAGCGACTTATCTTAGTAATTTCACTTTATCAAACCACTTTTTTATGGTAGTAGCCTATCTTACAGTATGAGTGACTGTTATACAGTTAAGGACGACTTGGTTCACAACTGTTGTAACTCATTCATTGTAAAATTGCTGACAATACCTTCTGACATTAACTAGCTTCTCATTCCTTTCTCTCTCAGTATAGTGGACTGCAGCGTGTCAGATGCAGCAGGAGCCCTAGTCCCAAAGAGAGCTATAGCTCGTTTAAAATGGAGGAGCTGGCTCTAAGTGCCTTGCTGGAATGCCCTCTGTGTTTTGAACCACTGGATGTGTCAGCCAAGGTCCTGCCCTGCCAGCACACGTTTTGTATGTCCTGCCTGCAGATGCAGGAGACAGCACACTCCCAGCTGCTCTGCCCCGAGTGTCGCGCTCCTGTTCAGGCCAGGACGGTGGAGGAGCTTCCTGCAAACGTCCTGCTAGTGCAGCTCCTGGAGCGGCTGCGGGGCCCACAGGGGCCCAGCAGGGACAGACAGACAGACCGTTACGCAGTGCCCTTGGTCAGGGGAGGCTTGAGAGTTAGGGAGGGTCAGCAGCAGCAGCAGCAGCAGCAGGAGAGTCAACACAGAGAGAAGCAAGGGCACAATGAGGTCAGTGCACGAGCCCGGCCTATAATCCTCTGCATATCTATAAGAAATATAACCTAGAACTACTAGGTTTGTCTCTACTTTGGGTGACAATTTTAGCAAACAACAACAAAGAAGAAGTTGCTGCCTCAGTGATTACCAAAAATGCCAGTGTTTGTGACTTGGTTAAGCCTGTTTAAAACAAGTGTTAAAACAATTGTTTTTCGATGCTGACTATTTTTCAAAGCCCAACACATTTTAGATTTTGAATGCATTTGTTCTTCCTTACTTTGGATTTTAAACACGGCCTCCTTGGGTAACACAGTGTATATGTGTACATTAATCTTCCATCACTATATTGATATACTGTATATTATTATAGTGAGAAATTTCTGGAAAATCAATTGAGAAGACTTTAACAGATGACATCATTAGACATGAATATCTGTTTTTGGCTAATCCATTATATTAAATACCAGACAAATCAAAGAATTTTATTTTATTGAAAAAGTCGCCATTAAGCAATTCTGCTCATTGATTTGCAACATTGCCCACAATGTCCTAGTGATCCCACACATGTTAAAGGGCGAGCTCTGTATAGACATTGTGGTGAAATGTCTGAAGGTTGAGAAACGTATATTTCCTCATGGTATTTATTGTCTTTTCGCCCAACCCTATGATGTCTCATTGATTTATTCATTTGCACTTTGTGGAATAGGATCGTGTGTTTCATCTCTGACCTATTGAATTACTTACTCACCGCTGTGTGTTCCCCAAACTTAAACAACATTGTTCACTGTATGAGATTATGGTAAATAAGTGTTGGAGTGTGCTCTGACCTACCAAAATGGTTTCTCTGAGAAAGTGTAAGTTAGTGTTCTTCTGGACCTAAAGTGAGGAGATCAAATCAAACCGGTATGAATAGTGTCTAATCATCACTCTTCTGGCACATTTAGGAACCCATGAACCACAGTAGTCTTTTCCTTGTCCTCAGACACAACCAAAATGAGAAGAGCTCTATTATCACTTTAAACGCCTACTATACAGGGCAATAGCTGTAGGAAGGCCATGCAGTAGGGCTTTTCCAAATATAGCGAATGTAATGGAAGAAATGAGTGTTACATACAAAGATTCAAATTTTAAGGATGAAAAGTTAACTAAAGGAAGACAGGACTAAAAGAACTGACCAAGAGAAACCAAATTGTAACATCTATAACATAAGGGACTCACAGATTGTAGCAGATTGCTCACTAATTAATAGAGTTCAACTGATTTGTCCTCGGAGTAATGATTTGATAACAAACGGAATCACACAAAGCCCAATGCGTATTATTATTGTTTAGTAATAGGTATTTTACAGGTGTATATTATTGTCAGAAAACTATGTTCTATACTATAACTAAGTATGGATAATGATAAAATAAGACATTTTTGGTGCATGTTTAAAACTCATTTATCTGTGTAAAGCAGGTCCGTGCAAAACATCCTTCACGGTCATTTAATTTGAACCCAACTGAGATCTGAGGATCATAATGGTACTACACAGTCAGTAAGTCATTACGCAGTTTTCATATGATGCTGATGTTTTATTCTCTGAGGTGATGAGGGAAACAGAACCCGTCTCCTCTATAGTCCTGTGCATAAACGGCTCAGAGCATTTAAGAGTTTACTTGTAATCCGTAGCCTGAGTTCAGCCACAGTTTAAAAAGTGCAGCCAAGTTCATGAGGGGGAGTTTGTGATCATTCTGCAGTTTAAACCTTCCGTGCTAAACTATGTAGTATACTGTAATGTCCTCAACCGTCATGCTTTCACTAAGGCCAGGTATAACAACAGTTCATTTAGTGTACTTATCTCAATAGCAACAACAACATGTGGTCTTTAGATACATTTATGAGGAGGAACCTGATAAAAAGTAAGCTTGGCCTAACACTAAGAAGGAAAAATATATGGCTGTAGGTGTTTTAAAAAAAAATCTGTTGTGATTTGCAGATTCAATTCTTTAAAACCAATTATATATTAAGCAGTTGCATAATGCTTTGAAAAAACTTCTGCATCAACATATAAGACTGTAGAAATCTAGGGAGCAAAAGGAACACAATTCATTTTGTGAAAAGTCATACAAGTTTTAAATGTTCTTTATTACATTTGCTGGAAATAATTTAGTGTCTCAGGGTGTAACTGAAAAATCTAAACTTTGCGCTGATAACAATCAGAAGGGTCATTTTCCTCTTTGGCCCAGAGGACATAGCATCCTTGATTTCCAAAAACAATTTAAAATGTGGACTTGTCGGACCACAGCACACTTCTCCACTTTGTGTCAGTCCATCTCAGATGAGCTCGGGCCCAGGGAAGCCGGAGCTGTTTCTGGGTGTTGTTGATATATGGCTTTCGCTTTGCATGGTAGCGTTTTTACTTGCACTTGTGGATGTAGCGACGAACTTTGGCAATAGTTTTCCGTGTTCCTGAGCCCATGTGGTAATATCCTTAATAATAATGATGTAGGTTTTTAATGCCGTGTCATCTGAGGGATTGAAGATCACGGGCATGCAATGTTGGTTTACGGCCTTGCCGCTCACGTGCAGAGATTTCTCAAAACTTTCTGGATCTCTTGATCATGTTATGGACTGTAGATGATGAAATCCCTAAATTCCTTGCAACTGTACGTTGGGAAACATTCTTAAACTGTTGAAAACTTTGGTCATGCAGTTGTTCACAAAGTGGTGAACCTCGCCCCATCTTTGGATGTTTGGGCAAACTCCTTTTATACCAACCCTGACACTCACCTGTTTCCCATTAACCTGTTCACATGTGGAATGTTCCAAACAAAGTGTTTATTCCTCAACTTTCCCAGTCTTTTGTTGCCCCTGTCCCAGCTTTTTTGGAACGTGCTGCAGGCGTCAACAAACAATAAAGTTAATCAGTTTAAACATTAAATATGTTGTCTTTGTAGTGTATTCAATTGAATATAGGTTGAAAAGGATTTGCAAATCATTTTTTGATTCTGTTTTTATTTACATTTCACACAATGTCCCAACGTCATTGCAATTGGGGTTTGTGTATCTGTTCAGGACAAAATCTGCTACGGACATGCAGAGGTTTGTCAGCCTGCACTCTTGTTAATAAATGTCCTGAAAACTAAAACCAGCATGTGTTGAACTGTATGAGACACACCAGCTTAGAGCCTGTAATGTGTGTCGGGACTGCAGCATTTTTTTAGACATTGACTGCAGCAAAGACACAGTTAAAGTAAAGGACAAAATAAATAGCATCATGTTTCACCTCCTGAAAATGCAGTATTGGCAAGACATAAACTGTGTTTCAATACTCATACTATCATACTATTTAGGTTGCCAGAAAAATATTTAGTATATCCCAATAAATAGTATGTCAAATGCAGTATGCCAAAAATACCAGGATGCCCTACTGCATTCGGTCGGATTTTGCTGTATGCAAGCCAGCATTCTTTCCTGGCCATTCTGACCCACAATCCTTTGCGCAACATATATGTGCAAGAGGGCCAAAGTTCAAGGCGCGACGTGTTAAAGAATGTCCCAATTATATGCATGCTACATGCAACAATACTTACTTTGTAAGGGCAGCTGCAGTAGGATTACATATTAAAAGCAAGAAGACAAAGTATGTGATTTGCAAATCAGTCACAATATTTTTCATCTTCCAACGAGAGTGGAGCCTAGAGGGCCTTTACACCCCCATCTTTATTGATTTCACTATCTTCATAAATGTATATCATCATGTTAAATAAATTCACCATTTCATTTGAACATCCAGTAGCTGATATAATGTTTTTTGTCTGTTCTTCAGCTTGCTCTCAGAGCTGTCATGCGAAACCAACGAGATTACTTGTCAGAAGAGCCAGTCCTCGCGCCTGCTAACGGGATCACCCCAAAACGCAACATGGATGAGAGCTGGCACCACGGAAACACCGGTAACAGTAGCAGTGCATCCGTCACTGCCAGTACCCTGCAGGCCTTTAGCCAGATGCCACAGCCCCTCCAGCAGTCCCAACCTCCGGCTTTCTGCAGGGCGCTGCATGACTTTAACCCCGAAGAGAGGAATCTGGAAGACAGTAAATATTGTCTCAACTTCCTCAAGGTCTGACTCTCAAACTACTGTACACGACAGGAAACTGTTCTTACTTTCATGGGGTTCACTTGAAAATACTTGCAGGGTTTTATAATTTTAATTAACGCACACAAAATGTTTACTTTAACCTTCAGGGAATAATAATGCATTAACCTTCAGGGGAGAAGAGCAAAGGTGCTATTTCATCTTAATTATACTGTTTGTAATGAGTGGTGCTGTTTAGGCCATGATCTACTAACTAAATTGATCTTAAAGAGGTATTTTGCTGTTAGAAATCCAGCGGTATGTCAAGTCAGTGTGGGCAGTGTGTTGACATGAGCAGTGTTTGGCTTCCCTCTGTGGCGCCAGTGCATGGAGCCCGCCACCCAGCAGAGTAGGGGAGGTCTGTCCAGATGTGCTGGATGTCTGGCGTTCAAATGCACTGTCCACATAAAGATAATGCAGAGCTTCTTGCATATTGTAGTTAATGTTTCATGTTTTTTTGTTAAAATAAATTAAATAAAAATGTTAATCATAAATATAAATATAAATATTTCTAAAATCAAGGGAAAGTATCCCTTTAAGATTGGATGCATCATGGTATGGGTAACTACCTCTGCTAAACCATTAGCTGGTGCTAATTGTACACTTGGGCTAAAATGTCAAGTAATATGACAGAAATTTTCTGTCATACGGAGAAACATTTTTTAATATTCCGCCGATTATTTTCTTGGTTATTTGTTTGGACTGTAAGCAGCCATTGGGTTTATAAGTGAGCAAAGGTGATGTCTTCAATGGTCCAAGACCTGGAAATATTCAATGTACAGTGTAAGAAAATCAGAAACTATTCACGTGTGAAACTGGAGCCAGAAAGGTTTTGCCATTTCAGCTTTAAAATGACTAATTTTGCAGCTCTGAAATATTTAGTTTCATGAATTCTAAAATTAGCCTAATTTCCCTGGTTAATATCAATGCTTTTTGTTCTTTTCACTGCTTTGAGAGACTTGTGGAGCTGGAGGCTCAGACCTCTGCTGCAGTGGTTGTTACCAACTCTGAAAGAATTCTGAGGCAGTTATATAAGGGCCTCAGTACTTGTGTGCTCTCCATTAAAGCACTTGCTTTTTTTTCCAGTTTTAATGCAGATGGTCAAATGGTTTTGAGAGCAAGGCTGGCCGCAGAAAGGACTGGGCCGGCAGACACAAAGGCAGTTGATGTCACATGCTGCTCGAGAAATGTAGAGCTTGGAGAGTTTCTGAGCTGAGTGCTCAGTCTCCAGGGCGAGCACACTCTGTTATAAGCACCCGGCATCCTGTTTTTTTTTCTTCCAGGGGTTTCTTTGCCCTTTCGCGTTTTTTAACACTTTTTCTAAGTCAGTTATTTCTGGTTTACAGGGAGACATCCTGAGTGTCATCCGACGGGTGGATGAACACTGGATTGAAGCAAAGCTTGGTGAGAAAGTTGGAATTTTCCCTCTGCAGTTTACAGAGGTGAGTTCTTCTTAGTACTCAGTTTCTTTATCCTTCCAGTGTTTGAATGTGGGTTGTGGCCTTTTCAGCGTGATCAAGGTTGACACATGCTGTTTGGCACTTTGGTCTGATGGTGTAGCTCTTGTAATGAATTAAGCCATAGATGTCATCGCTGGATGTCATTAATTCCAGGTCACTGCCAGGGTGCAACCTTGACTTTCATTCAAATCTTTGATTCATACATAAATGTCACTCCTGCGCTGCAAAGTGCTGAGGCAGAGAGCTAATCTGTGAAGCCGTGCTGTGTCTGCAGCTGCTCATTAGTGTATGACTATGTGGCTTACTCAGGTTGGCAGCGCTTGCTTAGCTACCTGACTGTCATTTGTTTTCCTCTCTACTTTCTGCCTTCAGGAATTAACTTCATCCGTGCCGAGGGAAATTGTATTTGTTCCTACAGTGGGGTTAATTTGGTGCCTCATTCAGTTCTTGTTTACTTCCCTCACTTTTCATCTGTTTTGCCTTAGTTTTTTTTCTAATATTTTGTTTCTCTTCCACTCCTCTTAGTCCTCTCTCCCTCCTTTCATCTGCTGTCCACCCATTTCTTCTCCTAAAGCCCGGCATCAGTTGCACTCTTCATATTTTTCTACTTCTGTACTCTATTCTTTCATCCTCCTCTTTTCTCCTCCCCTCTCCCCTCTCTCCTCTCTCTGAGTCTTCCTCTTCTCGTGTCGTGCAGCCAGGCGTGAGAACACAGTAATGCTTTCACTGCTTGGGTGGCATAACAGCACATCACTGTGGGGAGTGAAAGTATTAACCTTGCCATGTCTGTCTGTCTGTCTGTCTGTCTGCCTGTCTGTGCAGCATCTCTCTCAGCACCAGTCAACCCTTCCTAGATTATTGGCTGGCACTTATTCTCCTGCCTGCCTGCCTGTCCAACAAGTTGTAGGGGTGAGTGGAGTAGTGATAAGTGGGTGTATTTAGACGTTTCGCTGATCAGCAGGAGCAGAGGTTCACAGCATGAGTAGCAGGTAGGAAAGAGTGGAATGATGATTGACTTTTCTTTGTGTTAGGATTTTCTTAATGTGTTCATCTCTTTCAGCCAAACCCAGCGGCTGCCAAACTGCTAGAGGGAAAGAATCGGAGGAGGAGTGACTCAGCAGAATTTCAACATCGGACTGGGAGTGGGGGCAAAGACAAGACCACTGACGTATCCAATAGGACCACCCATTATCGAGTCCTTCAAGTCCCAGCAAAGACACCCATGATCAATGCTTTGCCCCTCACCAACCAGCGGAAACAGCCCGCAGCCATCAGCAACAACTTTTATCCGACTACCAAAGGAGAGACAACCAATATCAGCAGCTTCGACCGTCAGAGTCGGCAACAGCACCTCTCGGTGTCTCTTGCTGCCCGGGGCCACTCTCATCCATCTAGAGTGAACTCTCAGCGAATTAGACGCCACTCTGACACTACACACAGACACCTGTTACAGGTGAGTCGTCTGGCAACATATCTGCCTTTATGCATAGTATAGTGATGTGAGAAGCTTCTTAGTTTTATCAGATGTCTCTTTCTCGTCATCTTTGAGCTCAACGGTGTTTGGCTTTGTTTTGTTTGCACTGATTTGTTTTAACAGAAAGCATGTGGTTGGCAAAAGGCATGAGGGTTTTCTGTGAGGTAATAGATTTCTTTATTTGAAGCACTAAGGGATCAAGTTGTCCTCAGGGTACCATGACACTAACCTTCAGGAATGAATGAGAGAGAGAGGCATCGCCCTTATGTTAGCTGCTACATGATTTAGTCTCTCCCATTAAGACAACACAGATGTGGAAAAGGGCTAGATATGAAAGGAGTGAGGACTGGAGGTGAGAGGACAGAAACTTTTTAAGGTCTTTAATCAAGAGTCCTGGGATATAAGCCAGGGTTTCCCCTCATAAAGAAATAGAAGTCAAACAGGGTGTGTGTCCTTTGTCTTTCTTCAGCTCAGGGAAATATAGTACTTGAGGGAAGTTGTGTAATTGTCTAATTATGTCTAAAAGCTAATTCTATTAACTAGGAATAGGAAACACAATGCTAGTGAAAAAAAGGAGCCTTTATTGCTATCATGTCGTCTATATTATTCGTGTATATTAGAGTGTGTGTGTGACAAAGTCTCAAATGCTATTGAATCTGAAACATTTTTTTCAGATATTTCAATGTTTCTTGAGGCTCTTTTAGGGCTGCCTTTGTCATAGATGAATTAAACTTCTGAATATAATAAAAGAATATTTTGTTCTCAACTTATCAGGATGAATTACTAACCCACTTTTTTTGTGCGACCAACAAGATATGGTCATGCATATTTTATACAGTCTATATTGCATGACAGCAAGTTTCCATGGACATATTTCATATTAACTTTTTTATGTGTGCAGTCAGACACATTGCCATTCATTTTACATTAGAAACAATGTAATACAATACTGTGAATACTGCATAAAGTTATAGCCAGCTACAGTTTGAGTGCAGTGCCAACATAGCCTCTGCAATGTATTTAGTGGATGTAATATGTAACCTGCTGATAAGTGCCCTACCCCCTGAGATAATGATGTCCTTCTATCCAGTTTGAATTTCACAGCTCTATCCTGCAATTATACATGTTTATAATTATACAACCTCATGCAGGTTGGAGAAAAACCGGGAGTGTAAGGGAGTTGGAGGAGACTTGAGAACAACATAAAAAGCAGGAAAAGGGAAGTGATAAGACAGGACGAGGAAAATGGGAGAGGAAATCCTGAAAAAAAGAGATGGCATAGAGCTGGGAAGAGAAACAAACTGCAAAAAGGCAAAACATAAGATGTAGAAACTAGGAGGAGGAAAAATGAGAGATAGATGAAGAGAGTGGGAGGCTTGGAGAGTCCCTCAGTGTGTCTTCTTATCTCTCTCATGCTGATGATGAGTCACTGGTGAAGTTACATAACAGACCCCTCTCTCTCCCCTGCCTTCAAACTCCTTCCTCTTCACTAAGCAGGTAACACTCACTCTCATATCAGTGGGCCATTAATAGCAGACAAGCCACCGCACCCTTTTTAAAGGAGCGGAGGGCTCTGTCCTTAAAGCCGGGTCTGAGTTCTCTACTGACCAAGCCAGCCCATGCTATTCTTAGTGCTGCATCCCATCAGCTCTCATCTCCGGGTACACTGGTTCACAGAGAGATGCTTCTTCCCACTGACTGTGGAGGTTACGATGTGTTTTAGTTTGAATATTGGCATGGTTATGCAAGAGAAATATTGAGAATGGATGCAAGCCAAAAGCAAAAACATATTGCAACATAGAAAAGTTCAATTCCACATTATATTTGGTACACCAAAACACTTGATATTGTTGTTACGAAAAGCTTATTTGTAGTTAACATTGAAATTTGAGGCAACATTGAAAACTAACTAGAATTATGTTCTTAAAATGATAACTAAGGACCTTGGTATTGGCTGTTGCACTGTGTCTGTCAGTGCATGAGCCAATCAGTTGGCATGACCAAAATCTGGAGACAAAAATAAAGAAATATATGAGATATTATTAAAATAAAAAATAATAGGAATAAATGCAAATAACATATCTAGCATAACTATGAGAATAACTATTAAATCCTCTCATTTTTATTCATATTCTATCCCATTCTACTTTTGAAGGATGGGATAGAATGAGAGGAAGGTAGCTGGTTGACCGTTCTTGCTGACGGGGCAACACCAAAAGGTGGACATTAATTACATTTCGTTAATTTAGTTTATTAGCACATTGTTAAAAAAAATAATAATAAGGCTTGATACAGAGTAACATCATTGTAAAGGGGAGGTAGGAATCCAGGAAAAGGCTTCTAAAGATAACACCCCTTTAAGTAACACTAGTTACACAGCAGTGAAAATAAAATGAAATATGATATTGTATGGCAGCAGTGATTCTGGCTGCAAAAGCATGTCAACCATTTTCACAAAATAAGACTTTATTCACTGCATGACCAAAAGCGGAATTAGTCTCTTCCTGTAAATATAGCCACCGCCACTGCTGGGTCACTGCACCTGTCCATTGCGTGACTGCAGCACAACTGAAGCCGTATCTGATAAAACACAAACCAAGAATAGAAAAAGGACACAGAGTTATGAAAAGAAGTAAATAATTTAATGCATAAACAAAATAGTTGTTGGGCTTTTTTCTTGTTGCATTACACAACAATGTAAGAAGATGACAGTGCTTTGCTGGTAAAAGATGTCTAGAGATGAAAGAGATGTCTGCTCCTTTCTGTATGTCCATCCTGCTGCGTCGGCCTTCACGCATTCCCCTCAAAAAAGTTTGACACAGAGAAATCACAGCAAGGACAGGAAGTTGCTTTTAGTTCATATGTCATATGAAAGTCACAAAGGGCACATAGACAAAACAACTTTAGATGGCAGTAAAGCTCATTCATCCACTCTCCTGTTTGATGGAAAGCTGGTATGTCTTCAGGACATTATATCATAACTTAATCTGGCTTTACTTCCGCCTTGTAGCACTGCCTTTGACAAGTGAGGCTGAGCTTATAACAATGGTTGCCTGTTAATTAGGACTGCTTTTGTGCTTATTTGAAATACAGGTGAATGCTTTGCAGCTCAATGGTGGCAGAGCTCCAGGGATCCAGGCACATGCTGTATAGAGTGAACCCCGGGCATACTGGCCACCATTAATACTTTAAGCATAGGTTGAGTGGAAGTGCTATAAATAGCAGCAACACTCTGTAGACATCACTGTGGAGATAAGAGGCAGGGGCAAAGTTATCTATGCCGTTCTCTGTAACAATATAAGAAAACATGATGTGTGTGGGGTGTGTTTGAACGGAGGAGAAAATGCAAAGTAAATAATGAAGATCTCACTAAAAGGCCCATTTCAGTTTGACAACAAAGTAATTAGGGATTATGTTTCAAACTGTGGTGTTAACGGTTTTGAGCCACACCTCAGTGTGTCACTCCCTGCTCGTCACTGACCTGACTCACAGGCCGTTGACTTCAAACCTGTCAGAGTTTCTCAGCTTTAAAAAGAGCAGTTAGAATCTATGAAGACAAATTACTTTTACTGTATTTTATAAAATGTAAAATGTATACATCATTATTTCTGTATTGATGAAGGAGAATTAAAAAAACTGATCCAACAAATCTAATGTACTAATATTTAATATACAGAAGGTTGACAAATTAAAGGAAAACCCTGAGACCCCAAGGGGTTGCTGAATAGTTGATGAGTAAGAAAAGGTCGCAATCTAATCATTTGCTATTGCGTAGGCTGTCACCGTATGTCAACCCAATTGGGCTATTACTATTGGAGACATGTTTGACATTATGAGAATGAAGATATTAAATGATGAAAATGAAATTATGTTTTACTCTTTTCTTCTTAAAACAATACACATATTTCCTTTGTAATAGTTTTTGCTTGGGAGCCCTGATAGCTCAGTTGGTAGAGCCGGCACCCATATGACTTCCTTTCATAATGGGCATTAAAATTTTCTTTCCTGATTAGGGAACAAAATCCACAATCATGATTCCTTGCAGAAATATATACCAAAGTTTATCTGAAGTTAGAATGAGGCTTAAGCAGTCTGAGTTCCTAAGTTCCTGTCTTCTCAGTACAGACATCTCTGGTCACTACACCACTTTGGGCCAGACTGAAATATCTCAGCAATTATGAGATGCTAATTGCTATTGACTTTGTTGATCCGCTGACTTTTTCGCTAGCACCCTAAGCGGTTTGACAATTTGGGCTTTAGTAAAACATCTTCACAACTATTGGAGGGATTGCAATTTAATGTTGGTACATACGTTAATGTCCCACACGTTATTACAAAGTAAAAGTAAGACCATGTTCATGGGAAAAATACCTGCTAAACCTATACATGCTAGCATTATAAGCATGTTATCATGCTGGCATTAGCATTCAAAGCATGGCTGTGCCAATTATTTAATTTAGAATACTTTTTTTGAGGCAAGCGTGTTTGCAAATACAAATACAAGAAATTCTTAAATAATGGTAATTAAATAAAAAGTGCATCACCATCTGGATTCCATGTAATGATTTCCATTCATTACAGAGTGAGAAGAAGATGACCAGTGAGACTCCACCCAACATCTCTATGGCTCTGGTAAACCCCCAAATGTCCTCTGCCTCTGCTGACAGCAAAAACTCCTCTACGCAACAGCTCTCCATCAGTGTGTGAGTCAGTGTTTTCAACATTATATTGATGATATGATAATGTCATATCAAAGGTGCATGATATGAATAGAAAAAGACACAAGAAGCACTCAAATACCCATAAAAAGGCAGCATAATATGGATATAATAAATATTACAAATTTTGGTTGTAACATATACAAACCCCCTGTGTGACTCCTTAGGTGTGCCGTCCTGTACTCCTACAAACCACGACGACCTGAGGAGCTGGAGCTGAGGAAAGGAGAGATGGTTGGAGTGTACGGAAAGTTCAAAGAAGGCTGGCTGCGTGGGTTATCGCTCAGAACAGGCAAAGTGGGCATTCTGCCCAGCAACTACATCACGCCTGTGCTCAGGTGAGAGGCTGTGATCCCTGACTACAGAAAGTGGGAGCTAAATGACATTTGCATTTGGACAGTAATTTAGTGTGGGCAGGGCAACATGTCATCATGCATACATTTAAATGAATCACAAAGCAGAAATAAAAAACTGAAGCTGGTGTGTGGTTCACAGAAACTTAACAGTGATATTCAGTATGTACTAAGTGTCTCATTGCCTCACTGCAGAACCTCGGCCAGACTTCTGGAGAGCAAAGCAGCTAATGCGTCCTCACAGTACAACACAGTGGCTGGAAAGAAACCCACAGCTGCCAAGAATCCTGCTGTGGTCCTTGCTCTTGATAGGGTAAACTCTGATGGAGCGATATACTCAACAGGACAGGTCCCATCTGTGCCAAATGGAGCACAGCATGCAATGTCATCTACTGGTGCCGGGAAACCGTCCCTTTATGGGGGTTCACAAGGTTGGGACACTGTAAGGCGAATCTTTAACCCTCATAGAGGTGAGTGCTAAACAACCACATCTACCTTCTTGCTTGATTTAAATTAGAGAGTTTGCTATGTTGTCAATAAATGCCTATAAAATGTTTTTCAGCCTCAAACCATTTCTCCCATACGTCCAATATGAACGCCCTGTCCAACTCACATCACTTTGCACAAGTTCAGGCGTCCGGCTACTCACCTGCCCTGCAGAGAAAGAAGTACAGCAGCGTCCTGTCCAACTCTGGCAGACCACGGGGCTGGATGCCTGAGCCAGCAGCGCCCTCTGCTGCTGCAGTTTTTATGGACAGGGACTTCACTGCTTCACATGAGGCAAGATTTCAGCAAGACAGACAGCCTCCCAATGGGCCTCACTCTATTCTAGTCAGACCTGACTCACACAAGAATAATACAGAGAAGGTAATGTCATGCAGATAATTCCTTGTAAGAGGCATTAGCATGCATTTGTCTGAAGTAAAGTACTCTATGTGCATTGTTTTTACACTATTTTTATGATCACTGTTCTGCATGTGCCTTACGGAAAATATTTTGCTCCCATAGCGGGCAAAGTCAGTGAGGTTCTTAACAGATGAAGACTCCCCTCCTCCAAGACGTCGGACCTCCTCCTGGTCGTCAGGAAATCATGTTCCCTCCAGCTCCCGCCCTGGACCCCCTGCGTTAGAAGTGTGGGCCCCATCGCTCACATTGGGAAGAGACGGACCAGGGATTATTCTCAAAGAAGGAAAAGCTCCTATTCTCAGAAAAGGCCTTGAAACTGCCACGTCAGATCTAAATTCTAACACGCAAAAACAAATGTTGTCACAGCCGTCGCTAACAGCTGTTTCAGCTCAGTTTAGCCCCAGCAGGTACGTTGGATTTGTCTGTTTGTCCTTGAAAATAAAAAGCACATTGATTATCAGTTGGGCTGCTTGATTTGACGGACTGGACAAAAACATATGGCATCTTTTGTTTTTGTTTTCCAGACACAGAGTGACGACAACACATTTAGCCCAGACAGACTCAGAGCTTAGTCTGCTTCAAGGAGAGTTGGTCCTCGTCCACAGACCTCGACCTGATGGACGGGTTCTAATTACTCAGGAGAGCAATGGGCAGACAGGCTTATTTCACAGCATCGTTCTTCAAGCCCTCGAGAGGCTCAGCTGACTGTGTAGTACTCCTGTAATAGTGTACATTTCTATATTCCACGTGTTCAGCTGCCAAATGACTTGACTGACCTGGTGAGGTGGTGAGGTTCAAGGTTAATACTGCCATTGACAATCCTTTAAAGAAGCTGTTTATTTTGATTCTGATTGCATATGAGAGTGTGGTTAAATTTTCCATAGACATATTGTGTGTTCTTCAATGTATGTGCATGTTTGTACACATGTACTATTATAAGATTTGCACAAAATCCCACCTAATGACTGTTCCTTGTTTGATACCCATGTTACACGCATTGGTGAGTGCCTTTGTCATAACCCACAAAGAAACAAACTATATTTAAATATATTTAGTGAAATGATGAGGTAAATATGTACTGCGTATGTGGTAATAAACTATACTTCCAGAACGTTTGTAGTTGGGTGTATTAATTCAGATTTAAAACATATTTTTCAACTAACAGTACTATCATAATGGCGAAATTCTAGATTAAATGCAAAAAGCCACATGCGTAACTCCAACTGCAAAAAAGAATATGCAAGTAGGCAAAAATAGGCCAACCTGTACTTGCAGCATGTTTAAATACCCACATAATGAAAGGACTATTTTAGTATGGCAACTGAGTACACAACTCCTTATTATGTTTTCTGAGCTACCCTATGTTCTACATGTTAAAATTTATTCTGCAATCTGTGACTACAGGCACACGAAAATCTGGATTATCGACATGCCTAGGGGCCCCACTAATTTACTGGGGTTCAACTGTGGTAATTTAAATACTAATACTAATGAGCTAATAAGAGGCACATAAACACATAAGAACCAAACATGTTTGGTTATGTGGTTATATAAGAGTTGTGTGCTTAGTGAGACATATTATAGTTGAAGAAATTGGGGTCAGGCAAAATTCTAGCATAGGAATGTCATACACAATGCACAGAGATTGGGTGGAATGGTGGTTAATGGGGCCCAGCAACAACTAATGTTTGGAGTCTTGTACTTTTATTACACTGCACTGCATCACCTACGGTAAACATACATTTTCCACCTTTGTCTATGTATGTGCCCGATATGTTAAATATTATGATCACAACAATGCCATTTAGTAGCTACAGTATACTGTAACCAAACAACTGAAGAAGACCCATAGACAATTAAAGAAGACCACCTCCTTCCACCGACACATGCAACACATGCGCAGTCTGACACAGACTTGACAACAAGCTATCGGATGTGAGAGCCCTTGATGATATGGGCATTTCAATTTTTCGGATTACCTAGCTAGAGTCAAATGAATAACGCCTTTCAAACATTGAATTGTCAATTTTAGATGCTATAATCGCCTTTCTGAATTCTCACTATGCCGGTAAGTCGAAACGCCTGATTGTAGCTATTTGTTTTGCTTGCAAAGGGGTTCCTCCCTTCCTCCGACCTCCCTGATGTGATGCTAACCGGTTAGCATCGTTAGCTTAACAGTTGTCGTTCCTGTAGTTAGTAGCTATAGCTAGCTAGGAAACAAGGAAATGGTACACTGTTTTCGACGTCTGTTTTCCCATTACCACAAATCAATTAGCATGAAGTGTTAACAGTGTGGGTTATTTGACATAAATATTTGTTACCAAATTTGCTAATGTCCATTTATCGTACTAGTTAGCTAACGTTATCTCTAACGTTAGTAACGTTAGCCTGCCTAGCAACCATAGATGTATTAGCAACCCAGCAAACCATATTTTTAACTATAACTAGTAACGTTTGCCCATATTTCCTACCTAACGTTAGCAACCCAGCAAATGCAAAGCAGATAGCTACCTAGCTAGTTTCATTTTGAACGAGTCAGTCTTTGCTAAGATAGCTGCGAGCTCATATTATTTATGTAGGATATAGTAGCTAGTCAGTGTAACGTTATACTGCACACTGACTACTTGGTGTTACAGCTTGACAGGTGTAATATGTCCATGTTGGTTAACTGCAAGGTTTGCTGGTTGATTGTCACTAACGTTACATAATATCTTAACGTTACATCCTGTGGAATATCTATATCTCATTACTTTTTTTCAGAGCAATAAGCTTGAGAAACCTGACAAGCAGGAGGTCAATGATAATGTCAAGGTGGTGGTTAGATGTCGTCCCTTCAACCAGAAAGAGAAGATGATGAGCCACAAACAGGCCGTAATTGTGGACGAGAATCGTGGGACCATAACGGTTAACAAATTGGAGACGCCCCATGAGCCTCCAAAGACTTTCACATTTGACACCGTGTTTGGACCAGACAGCAAACAGCTGGATGTCTACAATCTCACTGCTCGCCCCATCATTGACTCTGTATTAGAGGGATACAATGGTAAAATTGTATTTTTTATTTATAAACCATTGCTGTAAAATGTGCATCATAAATCATTGTAATGACTGTATTAACTGTTAGACATTTTAAACATGCACTTTGTAGCCAATAACAAGTCTAATCTTCAAATTTGTTTTTTTAACTGTACTATAGGCCTAATATAATAACTACTATTATTTTATTTTCATATTATTTACTGGCACTGGAGCTGTGATTTTATGCTCTGCTGTTCATTTCAGGCACAATTTTTGCTTATGGGCAAACTGGCACAGGAAAAACATTCACCATGGAGGGTGTGAGAGCAGTGCCAGAACTCAGAGGAATAATCCCAAACTCCTTTGCTCATGTTTTTGGTCACATTGCCAAGGCAGAGGGTGACACAAGGTAAGAAAGCAATCATTTGGCAGATAATCAGTAAAATTAGCAAAAAAACATATTTGGTCTACACCCATAATTAGTCCAGCAGACAATTCCCAGTGTACATCAGCATCAAATTAAGTGAAAACTTTTGTGTCTTGTTTTAGTTTTCTAATATGCACACACCACCACAAGCATCATCAATCAATCATTTGAAATAAACTAATCTGTAGACAGGACTTTTTAACTAGTAAACTGCAATAGTTTTATCTAAACAAACTGTAATAAGTCTTACTGAAAAACAAGCCATGTTTTTTTTTTGTTTATTGCCCCGCAAGTAAAAACATATATTCAAAAACGGTTTCTTTAGGAACAAAACTTGAAATATAATAAATATTGGTGGTGAGGGTTGTGCATTTCTAATTTTACTCAAGTGAGGGAGCTCATGCATATTCAGAGAATACAATGTGTTTTGGCAAAGCATTTAAAGAAAACATTTTTTTTAGCCCATCCTTTAAAAAAAAGAATTGATTTGCTTTTCATATTGCTTATGTAAGGCATTTTTATTAGCAGAATAAAATGGCTACATGTAAACAGAGTTTTTGTCAAGCAACGTGTGAATGAAAGTTGTACAAGGCCCGTTGCCATTTGTAGCTGTACATTTCAGCATTTTAATATGCATTTAACTTTCACAGGTTTTTGGTTCGTGTTTCATATCTGGAGATTTACAATGAGGAAGTGCGAGACCTGTTGGGGAAAGACCAGATGCAGAGGCTAGAGGTAAAATTATATTTTAAACCAACACTAAAACATAGAGTTCAGTGATTCATATCAAAACTGTCTCGAAGGACCTTTCATAAAGGTCAGTACAGTCATTTTACCGAACAGAAACATTTGTAGAAGATGGGTGAACAGATTTGCTTGTATTGACTGTTTGATGCTGACAGCAGTTGATGGAATTTCAACTCTCCTCCTTCATCATTCCTCACAGGTAAAAGAAAGACCAGATGTTGGCGTGTATATCAAAGACCTCTCTGGTTACGTTGTGAACAATGCTGACGACATGGACAGGATAATGACCATGGGCCACAAAAACCGTGAGCAGAAACATTGACAGCATGAAAAAGGAAAAAGTTACCCACAAAATCAAACATTGCTCTTTATTTTTCACTGAGATGTTTATCTGTGCAATATGTAATGAAACCACTTAAGAAGGACCTTGCTTTCAAGAAATGGAAATATAGAGGAACTTTAAAGAGGGCTTAAGCAATGTTGCATCATATACAACATTGTGTGGATTTAGTTAATTGATATACATAAAATAAAATACCTAATTGTTACTTTATTTAAAATGCAATGCATGCAAACTATTAAGCAATGGGCTTATGGGCAAAGACTACTTGTGCATACTTTACGTTCTGTTGAAAGTCAATTTTATAAAGTGCTGACATATAGATTATTCTAAAAAAATCTATTTTCAGGCCAACTTTTAAAGATTTTAAGTACACAATACTCATGAATCATGTTGTATTTTATACTTTATTGCAATGTGCTTTTGTCATCTTCCAGATAATCGTTCATTTCCAAGTCCATTGCACATTTATATACTTTTATATATATATAGATAATATTATTATGATTTTTTATATATATATATATATATATATATATATGTCATGTTGTCTGATCAAATGATATTTCACTGTGTTTAGGTTCTGTCGGTGCCACAAACATGAATGAACACAGCTCTCGTTCTCATGCTATCTTCACCATCACCATCGAGTGCAGCGAGAAGGGTGTGGATGGAAACCAGCATGTGCGCATGGGAAAGCTTCATTTGGTTGATCTTGCAGTATGTATCTGCGGCCAGAAATTTCTCAGGAAAAAAATAAAGTACTTCCAAGAAAATGAGATGATACAGATGTAACTAGGATATAATTCTCGCAATCTATCTGACCAAAACCAATTAATGTGCCCCCCTACCCCTACAGGGCTCGGAAAGACAGGGCAAGACTGGAGCCACAGGTCAGCGTTTAAAGGAAGCGACAAAGATCAATCTCTCTCTCTCCACACTGGGTAACGTCATCTCTGCTCTGGTGGACGGAAAGAGTACACACGTGCCCTACAGGAACTCTAAACTAACCCGTCTGCTGCAGGATTCACTAGGAGGAAACTCCAAGACCATGATGGTAGAGTGAATGTTGAAAATTGTACCATAAGCATTTATGCAACAAACTCATTTTAAACATTAAGTGGTCAAAGCAACAAATGCTTAATTTCAGAGAGCTATAAATGTGCATTTCCGAAGCATTTATAAATTCTAAGCATTTTTATATACTTGACTTTGACATAACGGTTTTTGCCTCAGTTTTTAAATGGCATACTTCTCCCCACCAGTGTGCAAATATAGGCCCCGCAGACTATAATTATGATGAGACCATCAGTACCCTCCGCTATGCTAATAGGGCTAAAAACATCAAGAACAAAGCCAGGATCAACGAGGATCCAAAGGATGCCCTATTGCGCCAGTTTCAGAAGGAGATTGAGGAACTAAAGAAGAAACTAGTGGAAGGTAATAAGCATCACAGTAAAAAGTAATCATGCTGTTTGGATCAGAAGTATTTTTTCTCAAGACTGACTTGTCTTTTTTTGACCTGTGTTTTTGTGTGATTCTAGGTGAAGAGATATCTGGATCAGAGGGAAGTGGATCAGAAGAGATGGATGAAGGTGATGATGAAGGAGGGGTGGCAGGAGAAGGCCGCAGAAAAAGAAGAGGTAAGAATTTGTTATTAACTCACACATACTGTAGATGCAAGGGTGCATGAGTGCAAATGACTGGACATCTGATAAGGCAATCTTCCTAAGGGGAGTGTTTAGTAAATGGTTAGCTATACATCAGTTTAATCTCTTGTCAGCATGTTAATAGTAATATGTCAGCATGCAGTTCCTCAGATAATAATTAAGCTGAATTTGCTTTTAGGTCACTAGTTTTTATTACCAGGCTTTCATAAACATAACACCTTTCTCATTTAGGAGTTTCCCTTGTATTGTCACATATTACTCTTTTC
>NC_045742.1:19714014-19731776 GCF_008692095.1 Etheostoma spectabile
ATGGAAGGTGTTAAATATAGATGAAAAGAACATAATTAGGTCACCACAATATGTTGCAATGCTGACACTGTGAGGCCATGTTCCATGATGATTTTATATTGGTATTTCCAATAAAATAAACATTTTATTTCTATGGTTATATCTTTATAATTTCCAGTTATTCTTTTTTTACTGCAATACTGTGTCTAGGTTAGGTTACTCTAAATTAATAATAACTAAATCATTCAGCTTTTGTGAGTATGGGGCTGTGCTGTATCTGCAATTTACATGTGTGCTGCCTGATTTGTTGGATCTACATAAAGAACCTACATTTTACTTTAAGCTCTGCAAACTGACGGCTCTCTACCTCTACCTGTTTGTCACTGTGGGCTTTGGTGGGAGGGGTGCTTCCTCTGCTTCTTTTCCAGACAATGGTAGCAGCAGCAATAACTCAGAATTTGCCTGCTCCTCCTCAGTGCCATCACCTACTGAGACAGAGGGTAAACCTCAGAATAGTGAGTTGGAGCAGCATTCTGCTCTACCAACCCACCTGCCCACGAACTTAAGCCCTTTTCACACATGGATTCCGTACAAATTCGATTTTGAAGATTAATGTAATGAAGTGTTTTTGGTGTTTACACTGAGCTCCTCGATACTTAAAATAATTCCATGCTGCGTCGATAACTTGTGAATAATCCAAATTGTTTTCACAACATGGTGGAATCACTGCGGAGCATATCAGGTTACAAAAAATAAATTACATCAAGGATTCAGAGTGTAGTAGTTATCAAACCATACAGGCTGTGTAAATGGTTAGGAAGCCGATTTTGTGGCTGTTTATCTCCATGACTTGATTGTTGACCACAGGCAGTGAATTTGGAGGCTTGCCCCCTCTTAAGCATCCCTAATAGTTGTTAAAATACACTGTAGCTCCCTTTGAGAAATGCTTCTTGTCAACTTAGTCATAAATGAAATTTGACAGAGGATGTGCAGTCCTGTCAGCAGCCACACTGCTTTACTTAAAAACTGGAAAATATTTAAAAGTTTGGTTTCCCTCGTTGAGTCCAGATTTGCTTGCATGCTGTTTGTAGCTTTAACATGTTTCAGTTTGTATTTAAAAACAAACAAACAAAACAGTTGGCATAAGTGAAAATTGAAGTGACTTAACTGATGTGTTTAGGTGTGGTCTTGTTTTAATTTTTTTATTTGCACTTAATATGGTATAGGTGGTTTTCCTAGGGGTTTTTCCTGATGACTTGTCTCATATACCGCTTGAGTCATTCATAGTATTTCCTCTTTAGTGGTTGGCTTCATATGTTTTTTATCCCTTTGATAACATAGTGTGAAATTGCAAAGCTGTCTATAGATAGATGCACATGATTCAAATCTCAACAAGACTGCATGAAAATTTTAACATTAGAAACCCAATTTATTTTTTACCTCTGTTAAGAGTATCTATTCTCAACAAAAGTATTATTTGAAGTGAGTTTGAATATATTGGCCAAAAGAGAAGTGATTAGCTTTTGTTGCTGAGTCAGATACAGGTGTGGTCTGTATTTTGTTTCTAAAGAAATTCTCTATATATATATATTATTATAAATATATATTACATATAACATATCCGTACATACATACATACAGTAAAGGCCAAATGTTTGGTTACACTTTCTCATTCAATGCGTTTCCTTTGTTTTTATGACTATTACATTGTAGATTCTCACTGAAGGCATCAAAACTATGAATGAACACATATGGAATTATGTACTTAACAAAAAAGTGTGAAATAACTCTTAAATAGTTCTTATATTTTAGATTCCTCAAAGTAGGCCCCCTTGTGCTTTTTTGATAGTGCTGCAAACCCTTGGTGTTCTCTCAATGAGCTTCATGAGGTAGTCACCTGAATTGGTTTTACTTCACAGGTGTGCCTTGTCAGGGTTAATTAGTGGAATTTCCTGCCTTATTTATGGGTTGGACCATCATTGCGTTGTGCAGAAGTCAGGTTGATACACAGCCGACAGCCCTACTGGACAACTGTTATAATTCATGTTATGGCAAGAACCAATCAGCTAAGTAAGAGAAACAAGTGGCCATCATTACTTTAAGAAATGACGGTCAGTCGGTCCGAAAATTCGAAAATTTTGAATGTGTCCCCTATGGCAGTCGCAAAAACCATCAAGCGCTACAACAAAACTGGCTCACTGAGGACCGCCCAGGAGAAAGACCAAGAGTCACTTCTGCTGCTGAGGATAAGTTCTTTGAGTCACAAGCCTCAGATATCGCAGTTAACGCATCTTAGATTAGAGACCAGATGAATACCACACAGAGTTCTAGCAGCAGACACATCTCAGAACAACTGTTAAGAGGAGACTGGGGGAATCAGGCCTTCATGGCAATAGCAGCTAGGAAACCACTGCTAAGGAGAGGCAACAAGCAGAAGAGTTTGTTAGGCCAAGAAACAAGGAATGGACTTACCCATTGGAAATCTGGCTTTGGTCTGATGAGTCCAGTTTGAGATCTTTGGTTCCAACCGCCGTGTCTTTGTGAATGCAGAAAAGGTGACCGGGTGGATTCTACATGCCTGGTTCCACCACCGTGAAGCATGAAGAGGGTGTAATGGCGTGGGGTGATTTGCTGGTATGTTGGTGATTTTTTTTCCAAATTGAAGGCATACTGAACAAGCATGGCTACCACAGCATCCTGCAGAAGCATGCCATCCCATCCAGTTTGCATTTGGTTGGACCATCATTTATTTTTCAACAGGACAATGACCCCAAACACACCTCCAGGCTGTGTGAGGGCTATTTGACCAAGAAGGAGAGTGATGGAGTGCTGCGCCTCCACAGTCACCGGACCTGAACCGAAGTGAAATGGTTTGGGGAGAGCTGGACCGCAGAGTGAAGACAAAAGGGCCAACAAGTGCTAAGCATCTCTGGGAACTCCTTCAAGACTGTTAGGAAACCATTTCAGGGGACCACCTCTTGAAGCTCATCAAGAGAATGCCAAGAGTGTACAAAGCAGTAATCAAAGCATAGGGTGGCTAATTTGAAGAAACTAGAAGATAAGAATTTTTTTCAGTAATTTCCCACTTTTTTGTCAAGTACATAATATATATATATATATATCTACCGTTCAAAAGTTTGGGGTCACATTGAAATGTCCTCTTATTTTTGAAGGAAAAGCACCTGTACTTTTCAATGAAGATAACTTTAAACTAGTTAACTTTGAAGAAATACACTCTACATTGCTAATGTGGTAAATGACTATTCTAGCTGCAAATGTCTGGTTTTTGGTGCGATATCTACATAGGTGTATAGAGGCCCATTTCCAGCAACTATCACTCCAGTGTTCTAATGGTACAATGTGTTTGCTCATTGGCTCAGAAGGCTATTGATGATTAGAAAACCCTTGTGCAATCATGTTCACACATCTGAAAACGTTTAGGTCGTTACAGAAGCTACAAAACTGACCTTCCTTTGAGCAGATTGATTTTCGGGAGCATGACATTTGTGGGGTCAATTAAACGCTCAAAATGGCCAGAAAAGAAAACTTTCATCTGAAACTCGACAGTCTATTCTGTCTTAGAAATGAAGGCTATCCATGCGAGACATTGCTAAGAAATTGAAGATTTCCTGGTAAAAAAAGAAGTGGGAGGCCGCGTTGTACAACTGAGCAAGAAGATAAGTACATTAGAGTCTCTAGTTTGAGAAACAGACGCCTCACAAGTCCCCAACTGGCATCTTCATTAAATAGTACCTGCAAAACACCAGTGTCAACATCTACAGTGAAGAGGCGGCTGCGGGATTCTGGGCTTCAGGGCAGAGTGGCAAAGAAAAAGCCATATCTGAGACTGGCCAATAAAAGAAAAAGATTAAGATGGCAAAAGAACACAGACATTGGACAGAGGAAGACTGGAAAAAAGTGTTGTGGACGGATGAATCCAAGTTTGAGTGTTTGGATCACAAAGAAGAACGTTTGTGAGACGCAGAACAAATGAAAAGATGCTGGAAGAATCCTGACGCCATCTGTTAAGCATGGTGGAGGTAATATGATGGTCTGGGGTTGCTTTGGTGCTGTAAGGTGGGAGATTTGTACAGGTAAAAGGGATTCTGAATAAGGAAGGCTATCACTCCATTTTGCAACGCCATGCCATACCCAGTGGACAGCGCTTGATTGGAGCCATTTCATCCTACAACAGGACAATGACCCTAAACACACCTCCAAATTGTGCAAGAACTATTTAGAGCAGAAGCAGGCAGCTGGTATTCTATCGTAATGGAGTGGCCAGCGCAGTCACCAATCTGAACCCCATGAGCTGTTGTGGGAGCAGCTTGACCGTATGGTACGCAAGAAGTGCCCATCCAACCAATCACCTTGTGGGAGCTGCTCTGGAAGCGTGGGTGCAATTTCTCCAGATTACCTCAACAAATAACAGCTAGAATCCAAAGGTCTGCAATGCTGTAATTTGCAAATGGGATTCTTGACGAAAGCAAGTTTGATGTAAAAAAAAATCTTATTTCAAATACAAATCATTATTCTAACCTTGTCATGTCTTGACTCTATTTTCTATTCATTTCACAACGTATGGTGGTGAATAAGGGTGACTTTCAGGAAAACACAAAATTGTTTGGGTGACCCCAAACTTTTGAACGGTAGTGTCATATATATATATAATTATAACATTTCTCCGGCTGCTTTGCGCTCTGCTCAGCCCAGCTCCCTGCTTCTACCGCCTGAGCCACATTGCCTTAAACTACCATGATGTGTGACTGCTACACCAAAAAACGGACACGTTGAATCTTTACATGAGCCACAGCTGAACCACATGATTGAACCTGCAACATGTTACAGGTTGAGTTTTCAAAAGAAAACAGTCGAGGAGACGGTATGACTCATGCCATATGAAAACCCCTGTGACCGCACAATGCAAGTTCTGCTTTCAAATGTTTAGTTAAAGTAAAAGAGGCATTATCATTCAGCACAATGTACTTCAGGGTGGGATTTCAACTCTTATATACTGTAATGCTGGATAGCTTAATGCATAATTTTTTAATGGTGGTATTTTGTGAGTAGAATCTGAATCGGCAAAATTCTCTGTAAGGTAAATGTATGTTTTGTTCTGAAGTACAAGTACACGTAAGTCAGTATATAGACCAACATTTGGATTATAGGTGCTTTGGAGGCCTTCTGTTAGTTATTTCGGAGTACAAGGGTTCTGGAGAAAGCACAAGCAGCAAACAGGAGGCCGAGCAATTGGCCATTTCCAAACAGGCATGTTTTGAACAGGCACTGCACTAGTAAATGAGGGAAGAGAGAGTTGAGAGTGACTTGCAACAAAGGTCCCCGTCCGACATGAACTGAGGACACGCGCCTTAAGCATCAGACCACCATGTCTCCCCTTTTAAAGGTTTATTAACATTTGCCACTATGTGTTATAACAGATCACATTCAAATTCCAATTTATTATCAAAACAGAACATTTTGAATAAACAACTTGTGCTGCCATATAAAAGAGTCATGTGAACTCTTTCTATTCTGCATTATATTATGATTCAGGAATAGGCAAATTGCCAGAAGAAATTTTCCCAGAGCATCTATGGATTACAGTGCATGTGTGAAGGGGCTTCATAATTTCCCTATGTCTGTGCTACTCCTGTTGGCTTACAGCCCAGATCCCCCCATGCGACTGACCATTACCCACATATCTTTTACATGCAATCAATTGCAAAGGTTCTTGGTGTGTTATAAGGATGTTGGGACGATCCATGAATTTAAGGGCACAATCTGAAGTTTAATTTCTCCTACTTTTTTCCATGCATGACGTAGTGAACACTGTTTTGACGAATGCCAGGCTTTATTCTGGAAATATACTTTTGTTTATCCAGACTAGTTAACACCTGACCTCTGCAGGCTTTATGTATAATTTGTAACTCCTGTTCCTCAAAGGCGTAATTCACCCCCATCATGTTCATTATCTGAAGTGACAATTTTTTGCCTCATGTCTCTCACCGTCACATCGCGTCATTTTATTCTTACTAAAACTCTGATTTCTCTTGTTTGACTTCTCCCACTCTTCTATATGTGGTTTTCCGCTCAGTAAAGTCATTAGACTTTCGAGATCACTCTGTAATATGTGGCTCATCTTCTCTCTCTCTCTCTCCTCCTTGGTGCAAATGCCGCCTGTCTGACTTCTAACACACCTCTTATTCAAGAAGAAAGAGGTTGGTGTAAGAATCTACGTAGTCCTACTGTCCTGAAGCAATGGGTGACTCTACCGCGCACAAATTATCCAGATGGCATGCGTGTTTCAGTAGCTATTTTATTAATTCAGACTAATTTGATAACCTGTTTATGTATAATTTGTGTTAACATTTTTCTGTCTGTCCATATATGAAAACCATCCATGTGGCTCATGCTCTCCATTCACATAGTTACCATATCATTATGAAAATCTTGCACTTAATAATGTTCCCTTATTTTCAATTCTCTAACACTAACAATAATTTAATACTTTGCATTAACAAGTCAAAACGTACTCACTAGCACTCACTCTTTAATGGAATTATGTTTTATTCCATATTTAAAAAATTAATAAATACAAATAAATAAGCAATGAATTTTAAATAAATGTTGATATAACAAGGCAATTAGTTTATAAATAGGTTTTACTTTGAATTATTTCAGGGGACTTTCATTTCATATGTACATTTATTTATCCAGGGGATATTATTTCAGACTAAACAACTGCTAGTAGCCTGGCATTGCCATCATATTACTCTCTGCCAAGGAAATGAAACATGAGCGTTGCAGATTCGTCTTCCTTTGATTTCCTGCTACTAGCTTGGGCAGTCCCCCACAGCTGAGACTGATTCGCACGAAGGACAACGGGTGATGCAATCTTATTGGATTAGCAAATTTAATGGCAGCAACAAAAATGTGTTGGGATCAGACCATGGTGCGTACAATTGTGAACTGAAAGTTTATCTTTGTTGCTGGTATCTGCTCACTTCATGGCAAAGTTTTCTCTTGGCAGTGAGAGACGTAGAGTCAGGGAGCAGGGAGAGGGAGCGCAGCAGCCTTACCTAGCAAATTGCTTTGGTCTGGTCTGAATTTGAGAGATAACCACACCCCTCATTTGAATATAAAATGAGAAAATTAAAAAATAGATAGGGAAATAAAGAAGTGTCTCCTAAAAGTAAATAAATTTGTACTTATGAGATAAAATAAATTAAATAAATAAAAGTAAACTATTTATTATTGAACTATATTGAATAATTTATATATTATATTAACATTTATTTATTTATTGCCTCATTTAATTATTCCAGATCTATTTTATAGGCATATTTATTTTGTATGTATTCATTTATTTTAGAGCCCGATTGATATGTTGGTGGGCCAATATTATTGGCCGATATTGGGCATTGCCCGAACTATCGTATCATTTACATTGGCCGATTTAAAACACAGGGATGTGTTGCCGTCAGACAGTTCAAAGACTTTAAGTTTCATATCTTAAGTTTGTATTTTTATACATTTTATTTATCAGAATTTTATATATTATGATGTTCCTCTGTTCTGTTGTGACAATAAAGCAAATTATTATTTTAGTGAGACTCTAACAAATGTAGGGAAATGTGTTTATGTTTTGTTACGCATTTCTGGATTTCTTTTTTTAAAATATATATATATATATAATATATGTGTGTGTATCGGCTGATGTTTCAGAATATGAATTTTTTTAAATAACCAAATATTTGTATCGATATCGCCCTTAGAATCCTTTATCAGTCGGGCTATAATTTTTTTTATATAAATAAGGCTTTCTATAATCTTAGACTAAGGTTCCTAAGCCCAGTTCAAGACCAAAGATTTGCAACGATGCAACCACTGTGAGAACATTGCAGGGAAAGGATGCAGCGGTCTGCACTGGCCCATCCCAGCTCGACTCAAGCCAGCTGATGGCTCGCCTGGGACTCCGCAGCCCCATGAACTGAGACTCATTCCTCGTCATAGTGGCCACGGGTTCGGTTCCGACCTGTGACTTTTTGCTGCATGTCATCCCCTCTCTCTCTCCCCCCCCTTTCCGACTTAATCAGTCCTATAAAAAAGGCAAGAAAATCCCCAAAACATAACCTGTTACAAACGCTGGTTAAAATGGCGAGTTTTATACGGAGCCAATGACAACCCAACACACGTTGGGTGGCTAGCGAGCTTGAGAGTGACTGAAAAGAGCAGTGAATCAGAGAAATAAAACAATGTTTTTCCGTTTTATCACTACTAGAAATGCATTGTTGCAAGTATCTCACTATCACTGTTTACATTCATTTTTTAAGAAGCTATAATATCCGCAAATTTAAAAAAAAAAAAAAAAAGCCTAGAATACAGAAGATTAAAGGGAAGTACAGAATCATTGCTGTGGAGTGATACACCATCTTGATTCGTTGGTTTTAACTGGCAGGTTTTAGAACATTGCAGACCGGTGTGTTGCAAGTAGTTGTCAAGTTCAACTTGTCTCGTCCCAATCTTTGGTCGGAACTGGGCTTTAAAATAATTGTAGTGCAAATTTCTGATCTAAAACGCACATATTAATTTACTAATATGATTAAAAACCACAGTATAGAATGTGCTGCATTAAAATTGTAACCTACATGTAACCTACACTGACAAGTAACTTGGCATATATAATAGGAAGATACATCTAAAACAACCCTTTTAATTAAAACACCATGGTTCCCTGTGTGTCGCTCTTAAGGGAGGAAGAAGGTTTCTCCGGACAAATGGTGGAGATGCAGCAAAGATTGAAGAGGAAGAAAGGCATTGGAGGCCAAGCTGGACATGGAGGAGGAGGAGAGGAACAAGGCAGGGCAAGCTGGAGAGGAGAAGGACCTACTTAAGCTCAGTGAGTCCATGAAAAGAGAAATTTTAATTTTTGATGATCTTTTAAGTGTGGTATTCATAAAACTGGTATTCATTAGTTTAATTGTTAGTGGATGTGGTAAACTCTGATTTTAAGTCTGCTCCATCTCTAACCCCTTAGGCAAGAGCATCACCTTTTGCTGATAAATTGTCGGCCTTAGAGAAGAAGGTGATTGTGGTGTGGGTGGATCTCTGGCCAAGGCTGAGGAGCAGGAGAAGCTTGCAAGAGTCCAACAATGAACTGGAAGAACGTCGCAGGAGAGCGGAGCGCTGCGGAGGACTGGAAGAGAAAGAGGTAAATGTAGATGACCAAAAACCAATCCAACTACCAAATACCTCTTACATCCATGTCTCCGTTTAGCGTTTTTCAGTAGAGCTAAAGGTTTTAATTATCTCCCGTCAAATTTTTTCTACCTTTCACCTACGGTATCTTTTCTTAATCATCACTGCTGTTACTTCTATTTTAATCTGATTTTTATTTTATGTAGGCAAAGCACCTACGGTATTTTTTCTTATTATCACTGGTGTGACTTATTGTTTAATCTGATTTTTTTATTTTATTAGGCAAAGCACTTAAACAAACAAATTTTCTTTCAACTTTTATGTTTTGTTTCTCCTACGTTGTTGTTACATATTAAACTGTTATCATACTTTTAAATGGAGACTTTTTTATAATCCCCTTGCGGTTTTTTGTCTTCCTTGCACATGTTTTTATGATTGATTTGTTACTATGTACAATTTATTTTGATGTGCAAGCTAAAGAATAAAAAAATCAGCTGATGATGAGTCAGTTAGTAATTCATGCTGTTGTCAGTATGACTAAATTATTACATGAATATGTGCATTTTTTGCTAAGATATCTTAAGTAAACAAATGAGTTAACAACCCATTACAAAGACACATGTGACTCATTTGTCTGCCACTCTACCATGACACAGTGGGTGTCAGATATGACACCAGTCCACATACTCTAAATATGTCAATAGTGACGTTGGCTTATTTGGATTGAATGGCTACACACGTTGTGGTTGGAAAATACTCACTCTCTCACTTGCTTTGTGTACAGCACTATTCAGAGAAATAGCAAGGGGAGTCGAGTCCTTTCAGTTTGAAGTGATGCAAATGTCAGGATTTGAAAACACTTTCTACATACACTGACAGTTTTAAGACACCATCTTGACTTATGCCTCCATATTTAGATTCTTCACTGGCATGACCACAGCTGCTTGCATGTTGCTTCTGCATAATCACTGATCCCTCTGCCTCTCCTTCTTAAAACAGCAAGAACGTCTGGACATAGAAGAAAAGTACCCTAGTCTGCAGAGGAGGCTCAAGAAGACCAAAAGCTGAAGAAAGTATGGACCATGCTGATGGCTGCCAAATCAGAAGTAAGCAAAACCTTAAAGAGTAACACAGAGAGATCATACATGCCCTGTCAGGGCCGCAGGCTGATGTGTGTGTAGAGACAATCATATAGCACATAGGATCATTTGCCCCATCATTATGACAGCCCGAATTCCTATAGAAAATTGTGTAATATACTTTTTCAATCAAGCTTAAACTGATAAGACTAACTTAAACCATGATTCATAACTTAATTGGCCAGGGGAAAGAAACAAATGATCCACAGTGTTGTTGTTTTTTCTGTTAGATGGCAATCTACAGCAAAGCATCACAGAGAGATTGAGGGCCTCCTGGAGAACATCCCAGCTGATCGAGAAGCTGCGTCTCCAGATGCTCATCATAGACAACTTTATTCCCCAGGAATACCAGGTGTATGTTATGTTATGTACTTACTAGGGATGACGAGTACAGCATTATCTGTATCTGTATTATTATTAAGTAAAATGTATGAACAAGAGTTTTCATACTCTTAATATAACTTTCATTTTTAAACTTTTAATTTTCTATGATCAGTGTGATCATTTTTTTTTTTGCGTTTTTTTTTATTTTCACACCAGGTATGTGTGAGTGTGTGTGTCTGGGAGTGAGTAGAGATACACAGAGAGAGAGAGAAGAGAGAGAGAGAGAGAAACAAAGAGAGAGGGGGCGGGGGTTGGAATGTGTTGTGGTGTGTATCTTAATTTGTAATATCATTTATACCGCAACTGCCTTTTATTTTTTTTATAAAACATAGCAAGAAGTTTCAGACACTCAAAAAAACTGGTTAGAGCCAGCAGGCAGTTTTAAAAAAAAAAAAAAAAAAAACTCTGACGGCAGAGATGCAACTTGAGTCGCATTCTACCAAGCACTAGTCTGAACAAACCCCACGTTACCAGAAATCTCCTGGTTACTAAGTAGGCCTACTGTCAAACCGATATAAAACAAACCTAAGCTTGAAGAAACCTAAATGTTATTGGAAAGCCCGCGGACCTGGAGGAAGAGACAGCTGTTCACTTCTCCGTGTCCTGAGTGTGTGTGAGCAGAGGGCACACAACAACAGAAGGAACTGTGTGTGTGTAGGAAGGGGCGCTGGGACTACCTCACAGAATAGTGTAGGGGGGGGGCGCTGGGACTAGCCTATCACAGAATAGTGTAAGGAGAGGCGCTGTGACTAGCCTATCACAGAACGCAGACATAGTCAATGGAGACTTTTGTTCAATCCGAGTACAGATATTGACTCGCATTCTCATAACTTGTACTCGGCAAAGTGCTTTATCCGTACCGGATACTTGTTTCAGCCGAGTACTCGGCTCATCCCTACTATTTACATCTGTAGCACTGGTTTTCAGTATTTTGCCTTACCTCTCACACTTGTATGTTCCTTCACATCAGTACACACAAAGAAGAGGAATAAATAAAAATCTGCCTTGTCATACAGATTTTCACTTTATTTAGGTTGTGTTGAACTTTTTAGCCATATAGCTGTTTTTTCTACTCTGTAAAATAAATGACACAAGCAATAAGTCAGCCAATAGAGTAGATGGATTGACAATAACTATAATATATAACACATGGACCTGGCTTGTACAAAGCTCACAACCCACAGACCTACGGAATCATGAACATGTAGCAGGCTGCACACATTGTACAAACACAAGTGGACTTCTCTCCAAGGCAGAGAAGGAAACAGTAACACAGAATATGCTCAGTTACACATGTTAAGATTTTTGAGTTTAAATGTAAATAAATGCACACAAACAAACTATAAAAACAGCTCTACACAACAAAGTCAATGCAAACGTTTCGCACAGCATCATTACATACAGTCTAGGCTGCAATTACGATGATCTTCATTGACGAATAATCTGTCAATTATTTTCTCGATTCATCAATTAGTTTTTTGATCTATAAAATGTCAGAAAATGTTGATCAGTGTTAATGTGCTGCTCTAACAAAGTCCAGCAAAGATTTGAATTTGTGCCTGGCGATGCAAACGACGCAAGCGCAACTTGAAATTACTTACCTTGGGTGTGAAATTGGCGTGCGGCTGTACGCGAAAGCCTATCAGTGTTGAGATATTCTGCACAGCATTGCCTTGATCAATCAAAAGTCCATTCAGTGAAAGAACATTTCAAAAGCTGTCAGCTACAACAGACCTGACACAGCATGATTTCCGACTTCTCCCAAATTGTGCTCTGCATTTCGTTTAAACACACATAAAGCGCATAAGCAGATACTTTTCTCACCTTTAGGTTTCTCCACTGCATGGACCAACTAGTAGCCTAGCTAATTAGGGAGCTTGCATCTATAATATGTCTTCCTTGCTTTCAGTTTTTATATTTTCTCATGTTTCCTGTGTAGGAGATGATAGAATTACGTGCACTGGAATGAAGACATTGGAGAATGGCAGCTGGTGAGCTCACTTTGCTTATCTCAAGCACACACTGTGGTTTGCAGTTGATTGACATCAATCTCAAAGTGCAAACTCTGAGTTAAGGAAACTTCTAGTAAGTGTGTGTCTTTGTACTGTATCATCTCACTTTCAGAAATGTGTGGCATACACTGGCAACAATATGAGAAAACACACCCTGCTCCAGACAAAAAAGAAAAAGATGTGAGTTTTTGGATTCAAAAAAAAAATGTTATTCCTTCATGTGATAGTTTGTGTAATGAATAAGTTCATATTTTCCCTCCTTGACAATGTATTTTTGACTCTGTTCTCTTGTCTTCTGTCCCTGCCCGCTGTAGCCATTTGAGGTGGATTTGTCCACGTGTATCTGCCTACACAGAGGAGAGCATGCGGCAGTCACTGATGAAACTAGAGAACCCGAACATCAAAAAGTGGCAAGAGTGGCACCCAAGACTGGAAGAAGGTAATCTACTTCCTATGAAGACCACAGACAACCTAAAGCTTCACTCCTGTTGAGCATTATGGTTATTTTATCAGTCTTTGGCCTTTACATTGTCATTTCAAGGATCTCTTATTAAGATTTGCACTCAAATGTCCACTCGGACACATTTATGCATCTCCGTTGCTTAGATTACATATCTGTTTGAATCTATCTTGGTTTGTCCCGTTTCACTGACTGTGCACCGGCAGTTAGTTACAGTGGGGAGAACAAGTATTTGATACACTGCGATTTTGAGGTTGTCCTACTAAAAAGTAGAGGTCTGTAATTCTTATCATAGGTCGTCTTCAACTGTGAGAGACAGAATCTAAAACAAAAATCGAGAAAATCACAATGTATGATATTTAAATAATTAATTTGCATTTTATGCATGACATAAGTATTTGATCACCTACCAACCAATAAGAATTCCGGCTCTCACAGACCTGTTAGTTTTTCTTAAGAATTCCTCCTGTTCTCCACTCATTACCTGTATTAACTGCACCTGTTTTGAACTTGTTACCTTATAAAGACACCTGTCCACACACTCAATCAAACAGACTCTAACATCTCCACAATGGCCAGAGAGCTGTGCAAGGACATCAAGTATAAAATTGTAGACTTGCACAAGGCGGGATGGGCTACAGGATAATAGGCAAGCAGCTTGGGGAGAAGGGAACAACTGTTGGCGTAATTATTAGAAAATGGGAGAAGTTCAAGATCACGGTCAATCTCCCCGGTCTGGGGCTTCATGCAAGATCTCACCTCGTGGCATCTGGTCAATGACCTGAAGAGAGCTGGGACCACAGTCTCAAAGAAAACCATTAGTACACACTACGCCGTCATGGAATAAATCCTGCATCACACGCAAGGTCCCCCTGCTCAAGCCAGCGCGTGTCCAGTCCAATCTGAAGTTTGCCAATGACAATTGATGATCCAGAGGAGGAATGGGAGCGTCAGGTGGTTGATAGTCAAAACATCATTCTTGGGGATGCTTTCTGCAAAGGAGACAGGTCGACTGCACCGTATTGAGGGGAAGTTGGATGGGGCCATGTATTGCGAGATCTGCCAACAACCTTCTTCTCTCAGTGATTGCATTGAAGATGGGTTGTGGCTGGGTCTTCCAGCATGACAACAACCTTAAACACACAGCCAGGGCAAACTAAGTAGTGTCTCTGAAAGAAGCATCTCCAAGGTCTGGTGGCCTAGCCAGTCTCCAGACCTGAACCCAATAGAAAATCTTTGGAGGAGTTGAAAGTCTGTTTTGCCCAGCGACAGCCCCGAAAAACCCTTAAGTATCTGTAGGTCTGTATGGAGAGTGGGCCAAAATCCCTGCTGCAGTGTGTGCAAACCTGGTCAAGAAATACAGAAAACATATGATCTCTGTAATTGCAAACAAAGGTTTCTGTGCCAAATGTTAAGTTCTGCTTTGTGATGGTATCAAATACTTATGTCATGTATTAAAAGCAAATTAATATTTAAAAATCATACAATCTGATTTGGGAATTTTGTTTTAGATTCGGTCGTCTTGACAGTTAAAATGTACCTATGATAAAAATTACAGACCTCTACATGCTTTGTAAGTAGGAAAACCTGAAAAATAAGCAGTGTATCAAATACTTGTTCTCCCCTCTGTAGTTACTATTGAGAAGATCGATTGTATATTGGTCTGGAGACACTACGCATTTATGCCTTTTATGCTATTCTGCCTTTCTCACATCAGATCTTGATCTGATAACCTATGATTCTGTGGTAATTCGCAACTTGTTTGTAAACGGTTTGCCCTTTTGCCATTTCAGCTTGTGGTTTCACACAGTTATCTGCACATAAATTGAATGCATTCATGTATGCATGTCCATGTGTACAGCCCACCTCTGGAAAATAGGGCTTCCTAAAAACTGCTGTGTTGTTAAAACTCTGAATTTACATGCTTTGAACATTGACTGGCATCCTTCTTCATCTTTCATCTTTCATCTGCGGGTACATTTCAAAAGTGACAGATACAATTTCTGAGTGGCAGACAAAAATTTTTTTGCCCGCAGCAGTGAAGAATGTTAATTTCAGATCCGCTCCTATGAGTAAAGACAAAGTTACTGGCTGTGGATGTTGTGGTAGCTCTGTATAATTAGTCTTTTATTGAATGCAATATGAAACGTGAAAATGATGGTATTTGCTGTATCATGATATACTGTTATTCTGAGAAATAAGAACGCTGAAAGTTCTCTGAAGTTGATAAGACTTAATCTCCCCACAGGAAAAGATCTGCAAAGCCAGATGCTGTGATCGAATCCCTTCTGCAGTGAAGACACGCAGAGGACAGCTTGGTTTTACTGAAAATTTCATGTTACTTGAGGAAACAAATTCATTAGTCATTTCTGAAGAATTATTGTTCAACATTATTTAAAAGAGTAACTGAATACACGTATAGCTGGTATGGTTTGAAATGTGAATGACTGCACCTCTGATAGGTTAAGACCTCTTGGCCAAGGGGACCTGTTATTGTATTGTAGTGTAAGACTTCTTTGTGGATGTCCAACATTTTAATGTCACTTTGGAACGCATTTCGGTGGCAGCAGCTTCTGTCCGAATAAAACTTTTACCTTAGCACTCTAGCATTAAGGATAAATCAACCATGAACCTATTTCACTTGCAAATTCATTGGTTCAGCATCCTATTTCAGATTGTTGAAAATAGAATTGGTACCTATACTGCATTCATATCCTCTGAAATGTTGAGTGTATTGACCACACTTTAGTTAAGTTGTACGTCTGGATTACTGATTTCCTGCTTTCAAATTAACAGCCCATGCTGATAGAAATACATTATAATTTATTCTAATTGAGGTGTATTTTCACTTAAATTACAGGAATCATTATACTCTGAGCACAAGTTGTAGCCTTAGTGTTATTATAAAATAAATCTTACATGGAGAGGAAAAAAGATTTTTAAAAACACTAATGTGGAGGGAACAAGTAGAGGGGGTGTGTAATATCAGTATGGAACTGAAAAGTCATTTTATACTTTTTTCTCCTTTATGAAGCATAGGGACATGCATGCCAGCCGCTCTTATGTTAGTGCCATTCGCTATTCTAAGCAAGTCTTTTTATTTATGTTAAATGTCCGAACCATTGTGTTACATTCTTACACGATACATACTGTATGCCTTAGTTTAATGCTCGATGTTTTAGTGACGATTTCATTTTATGATATCCTGTAGTGGAGGCAAACTGTTGGAGTTTATTTTGTATCATAATTTATGTCAAATGTTACATCCACAAACCCTGGAATTCTATTTATTAAATTATTTTACAAATTCATCTCACATTATTTTGATCTTTCTTGGTTTCATGTTGTTTGGATTTAATAAATAAGGTTATGAGCAAATAAGAGCCATAAAATATACTTTCATTTGCACTTCCTACTGTTAGGAACAGTAAGTAATTGGTGTCTTAAAAAGTAGTCATGTTAAAAAATTGTTCAGTGTGAAAAGTGTGGTTGACTAGACCGTTGGACTTGAATGATGAGGATAGATCGCTGATACCTACAACATAGCAGGCATGCTGTGAACAAGACGGACTCAAACGACAAAACCAATGGCAGTATATTTATTGATGTATAAATAAAAACACTACAAAAATAAGATATGTAGGAAAATAAATATTACATTTGCAATAATAGAAATAATTATGTAGATTACATCTGTTAAATAATACATATGATCACTCCGAATTTTCAAACATTGGATGAGGTGTTCCTTGCACAGCTGTGTACATTCGCTGATGTCTATGAGAAGATCGCTTAGGGGATATTTGTCGGTTGTGTTCAGGGTACAATTGGTATTACCACTCTGAAACAAATCACAATGACAATTTTAGTTTTAGCAAACAAAGATCTGAACACACAAAGTGATAGAATATGTTTTACATTAAAGAGCATATTCATTGTAGAACGGTGCCTTTCAGAGTCACTGTAAGCAGTTTAATTATTGAGATTTGGTTTAGTTTAGGACTAATAAGCATGTTCAATGGCATTGAATTCCTTTTACCTTTTCGTTTATTTTTTCAACTGACGGATGAGCCTTTCTGCATCTGGTACATTAGTGGTTGATGAACATTGGCATCCCCAGAGCCTTCTGAGCCAAACAGAAAACCCCTTTCTGCGCAGAGAAGGCACAATTGTTTTTTAACAAGCTAAAGTTATGACTATCAGTTCGGAAACAGGCTTAACGTCATTTTGAGGATTTCACAAGTTATACATCTATATCATGTAACATACAATAATCAGAAAAAGTCCAACATTACCACCCACGTTGAGCCGCCATCTGATATCACTTTCACTTTTGTATTCTCCTCTGACAAGATAAACACTAAGTCAGTATATCATAAAACAACAAACAAACCACATGTTTTTGTGTGGGTTTCTTACCGGTTTAGTGACCTGTTCTCCAGGGATGAGCACTTTGAGAATATCTTGTAGCTGTTTTTGTCTTATGTAGGGATGCTGCTAGACCTCAGAGCATTTCGTCAGTGTAAGAATTGTAAAGTTCATGTTGTTAAAAGAGACTACGAGCGAGCAGTCAGGTTGAGCAGAAATAAC
>NC_045742.1:19731801-19757292 GCF_008692095.1 Etheostoma spectabile
TGGGGGTGATTTGCTGGTAACAATGTTGGTGATTTTTTTTCCAAATTGAAGGCATACTGAACAAGCATGGCTACCACAGCATCCTGCAGAAGCATGCCATCCCATCCAGTTTGCATTTGGTTGGACCATCATTTATTTTTCAACAGGACAATTACCCAACACACCCTTTCCCAGGCTGTGTGAGGGCTATTTGGACCAAGAAGGAGAGTGATGGAGTTGCGCACCTCCACAGTACCAGGACCTGAAACGCAAGTGAAATGGTTGGGGGAGGACCGCAGAGGAGACAAAAGGGCCAACAAGTGCTAAGCATCTCTGGAACTCCTCAAGACTGTTCGGAAACCATTTCAGGGGACCACCTCTTGAGCTCACAAGAGAATGCAAGAGGTGACAAAGTAATCAAAGCATAGGGGCTAATTGAAGAAACTAGAAGATAAGAATTTTTTTCAGTAATTTCCCACTTTTTGTCCAGTACAATATATAATATATCTACGTTCAAAAGTTTGGGGTCACATTGAAATGTCCTTATTTGAAGGAAAAGCACTGTACTTTTCAATGAAGATAACTTTAAAATGTCTTAACTTTGAAGAAATACACTCTAACATTGTAAGTGTGGTAAATGACTATTCTAGGGCAATGTCTGGTTTTTGGTGCGATATTACATAGGTGTATGAGGCCATTTCCAGCAACTATACTCCAGTGTTCATGGTACAATGTGTTTGCTCATTGGCTCAGAAGGCTAATTGATGATTAGAAAACTTGTGCAATCATGTTCACACATCTGAAACAGTTTAGGCGTTAAGAAGCTACAAACTGACCTTCCTTGAGCAGATTAGTTTCTGGGCATGACATTTGTGGGGTCAATTAACGCTCAAAATGGCCAGAAAAAGAGAAACTTTCATCTGAAACTCGACAGTCTATTATTGTCCTTAGAAAGAAGGATTCCATGCGAGAACATTGCTAAGAAATTGAAGATTCCTGAGTAGAAAAGAAGTGGAGAGGCCGCGTTGTACAACTGAGCAAGAAGATAAGTACATTAGAGTCTCTAGTTGAGAAACAGACGCCTCACAAGTCCCCAACTGCATCTCATTAAATGTACCCGCAAAACACCAGTGTCAACATCTACAGTGAAGAGGCGGCTGCGGGTTGGTGCTTTGGGCTTAGGGCAGAGTGGCAAAGAAAAAGCCATATCTGAGACTGGCAATAAAAGAAAAAAGATAGATGGGCAAAAGAACACAGACATTGGACAGAGGGAAGACTGGAAAAAAGTGTTGTGGGAAGATGAATCAGTTGAGGGTTGGATCACAAAGAAGAACGTTTGTGAGACGCAGAACAAATGAAAAGATGCTGGAAGAATGCCTGACGCCATCTGTTAAGCATGGTGGAGGTAATATGATGGTCTGGGGTTGCTTTGGTGCTGGTAAGGTGGGAGATTTGTACAGGGTAAAAGGGATTCTGAATAAGGAAGGCTATCACTCCATTTGCAACGCCATGATACCCAGTGGACAGCGCTTGATTGGAGCCAATTTTATCCTACAACAAGGACAAGACCCTAAACACACCTCCAAATGGTGCCAAGAATCTATTAGAGCAGAAGCAGGCAGCGGTATTCTATCGGTAATGGAGTGGCCAGCGCAGTCACCAGATCTGAACCCCATGGGGATGTTGTGGGAGCAGCTTGACCGTATGGTCGCAAGAAGTGCCATCAACCATCCAACTTGTGGGAGCTGCTTCGGAAGCGTGGGGTGCAATTCTCCAGATTACCTCAACAAAATAACAGCTAGATGCCAAGGTCTGCATGCGTAATTGATGCAAATGGGGATCTTTGACGAAAGCAAGTTTGATGTAAAAAAAAATCTTATTTCAAATACAAATCATTATTTCAACCTGCAATGTCTTGACTCTATTTTCTATTCATTTCACAACGTATGGTGGTGAATAAGTGTGACTTTTCAGGAAAACACAAAATTGTTTGGGTGACCCCAAACTTTTGAACGGTAGTGCATATAATATTAATATAATATAACATTTCTCGGCTGCTTTGGCGTTGCTCAGCCCAGCTCCCGCTTCTACCGCCTGAGCCACATTGCCTTAAAATACCATGATGTGGACTGCTACACCAAAAAAGCGGACACGTAATCTTTACATGAGCCACAGCTGAACCACGAATGATTGAACATGCATGTTACAGGTTGAGTTTCAAAAGAAAACGTTCAGGAGGAGACGGTATGACTCATGCCATATGAAAACCCCTGTGACCGCACAATGCAAGTTCTGTCTTTCAATGTTTAGTTAAAGTAAAAAAGAGCATTATCATTCGCACAGTGACTTCAGGGTGGGGATTTTCACTCTTTATACTGTATGCTGGAGTAAGCTATTTTTAGTGGTAATTGCGAGTTAATCATATTTTAATGGTGGTATTTTGTGAGTAGAATCTGAATCGGCAAAATTCTCTGTAAGGTAAATGTATGTTTGTTCTGAAGTACAAGTACACAGTAAGTCAGTAGTATAGACCAAACATTGGATTATGGTGCTTTGGAGGCCTTCTGTTAGTTATTTCGGAGTACAAGGGTTCTGGAGAAAGCTACAAGCAGCAATACAGGAGGCGAGCAATTGGCCAGTTCCAAAACGGCATGTTTTGAAACAGGCATGCACTGTAAAGAGGGAAGAGAGAGTTGAGGGAGTGACTTGCAACAAAGGTCCCGGTCCGACATGAATGAGGACACGGCCTTAAGCAGCAGACCACCATGTTCCCCTTTAAAGGATTTATTAACATTGCCATATGGGTTTAATACAGATCCAAATTCAAATTCCAATTATTATCAAAACGAACATTTTGAATAAACAACTGTGCTGCCAGTAAAAAGATCATGTGAACTCTTTCTATTCTGCATTATATTATTGATTCAGGAATAGGCAAATTGCCAGAAGAAATTTCCCAGAGCCTATGGATTAGTTCATGTGTGAAAGGGGCTTTAATTCCCTATGTCTGTGCTACTCCTGTGGCTTACAGCCCAGATCCCCCACGCATGACCATTACCACATATTCTTTTACATGCATCAATTGCAAAGGTTCTTGGGGTGATAAGGATGTCTTGGGACAGATCCATGAATTAAGGGCACACATCGAAGTTTAATTTCTCCTACTTTTTCTCATGACGTAAGTGAACACTGTTTTGACGAATGCCAGCTTTATTCTGGAATATACTTTTGTTTATCCAGACTAGTTAACACCTGACCTCTGCCAGGCTTTATGTATAATTTGTAACTCCTGTTCCTCAAAGGGTAATTCCCCCCACATGTTTCATTATCTGAAGTGACAATTTTTTGCCTCATGTCTATCCACCGTTACATGCGGTAATTTTATTCTTACTAAAACTCTGATTTCTCTTGTTGACTTCTCCCACTCTTCTATATGTGGTTTACGCCAGTAAAGTCATTAGATTCGAGATCACTCTGTACTATTGTGGCTCTCTTCTCTCTCTCTCTCTCCTCCTGGTGCAAATGCCGCCTGTTGACTTGGCTAACACCTCTTAATTCAAGAAAAGGGTTGGTGTAAGAATTAGTAGTCCTACGTCTGAAGCAATGGTGACTCTACTCGCACAAATTATCCAGATGGCAGCTGCATGTTCAGTACATTTTATTAATTGAGACAATTTGATAACTGTTATGTTAAATTGTGTTAACATTTTTCTGTTGTCCATATATGAAAACCATCATGGGCTCATGCTCTCCATTCACTAGTTACACATATCATTATGAAAACTTGCACTATAAATGTTCCTTATTTCAAATTCTACTAACACTAACAATAATTAATACTTTGCATTAACAAGTCAAAAAAGTATCTCACTAGCACTCACTTTAATGGAATTATGTTTGATTCCATATTTAAAAAATTAATAAATACAAATAAATAAAGCAATGGATATTAATAAATGTGATATAAACCAAGGCCATATGAGTTATTAAAAGGTTTTACTTTGAATTATTTCAGGGGACTTTCATTTCATTGTACATTATTTATTCCAGGGGATATTATTTCAGACTTAAAGAAACAGCTAGTAGCCTGGCATTGCCATCATATTACTCTCTGCCAGAGGAAATGAAACATGAGGTTGCAGATCTCTTCCTTGATTCCGGGTAAACTAGCTTGGGCAGTCCCACAGCTGAGGAATGATTCGCACGAAGGACAACGGGTGATGCACATCTATTGGATTAGCAAATTTAATGGCAGCAACAGAAAATGTGTTGGGATCAGACCATGGTGCTGTACAATTGTGAACTGAAAGTTTCTTTGTGCTGGTATCTGCTCACTTCATGGCAAAGTTTTCTCTTGGCAGGGGGAGAGACGTAGAGTGAGGGAGGCAGGAGAGGGAGGCGCAGCTTACTAGCAAATTGCTTGGTTCTGGTCTGAATTTGAGGATAACCACACCCCCATTTGAATATAAAAATGAGAAAATAGAAATAAATAGATAGGGAAATAAAGAGTGTCCCTAAAAGTAAATAAATGTGTACTATGAGAAAAAGTAATTAAATAAATAAAAGAAACTATTTATTTATTGACTATATTGAATAATTATATATTTATATTAACATTTATTTATTATTGCCTCATTAATTATTCCAGGATCTATTTTATAGGCTATATTTTAGTATGTATTCATTTATTTAGAGCCCGATTGATATGTTGGTGGGCCAATATTATTGGCCGATATGGCATTGCCGAACTATCGGTATCATTTACAATGGCCCGATTTAAAACACAGGGATGTTGCCGTCAGGACAGTTCAAAGACTTTAAGTTCATATCTTAAGTTTGTATTTATACATTTTATTATCAGAATTTTAATATATTTGATGTTCCTCTGTTCTGTGTACAATAAAGAAAATTAATTATTTAGTGAGAACTCATAACAAATGTTGGGAAATGTGTTTATGTGTTTTGTTACGCATTCTGGATTTCTTTTTTTTAAAATATATATATAATATATATATATATGTGTGTGTATCGGCGATGTTTCAGAATATTGAATTTTTTTAAATAACCAAATATTGTACGATATCGCCCTAAGAATCTTTATCAGTCGGGCATAATTTTTTTTTTATAAATAAAATGGCTTTTATAATCTTAGGACTAGGTCCTTAAGCCAGTTCAGACCAAAGATTTGCAACGATGCAACCACGGTTAGAACATTGCAGGGAAAGGATGCAGCGGTCGCACTGGCCCATCCCAGCTCGACTCAAGCCAGCTGATGGCATCGCCTGGACTCCGCAGCCCCATGAACTGACGTCATCCTCGTTCATAGTGGCCACGGGTTCGGTTCCGACCTGTGACTTTTTTGCTGCATGTCATCCCCTCTCTCTCCCCCCCCCTTTCCGACTTAATCAGACCTCCTATAAAAAAGGCAAGAAAATCCCCAAAACATAAACCTGTTACAAACAGTGGTTAAAATGGAGGTTTTATACGGAGGCCGAATGAACAACCAACAGCACTGGTGGTCTAGCGAGCTTGGAGTGACTAAAGAGCAAAGTAGACAAGCAGTGAATCAGAGAAATAAAACAATGTTTTTTCCGTTTTATCATTACAGAAATGCAATAGTTGCAAGTTCATCACTATCACTGTTTACTTCATTTTTAAGAAGCTTAAATATCCGGCAATTAAAAAAAAAAAAAGCCTAGAATACAGAAGATTAAAGGGAAGTACAAAGAATCATTGCTGTGGAGATCAAACCATCTTGATTCGTTGGTTTAAACTGGCAGGGTTAGAACATTGCAGACCGGTGTGTTGCAAGTAGTTGCAAGTTTCAACTTGTCTCGTTCCAAATCTTTGGTCGGAAATGGGCTTTAAATAAATTTGTTAGTGCAAATTTCTGATCTAAACCACATATTAATATTACTAGTATGATTAAAAACCACGTATAGAATGTGCTGCATTAAAATTGTAACCTACATGTAACCTCTCAACTGACAAGTAACTTGCATATTATATAGGAGATCATCTAAAACAACCCTTTAATTAAAAACACATGGTCCCTGTGTGTCTGCTTTAGGGAGGAAGAAGGTTTCTCCGGACAAGATGGTGAGATGCAGGCAAAGATTGAAGAGGAAAGAAAGGCATTGGAGGCCAAGCTGGACATGGAGGAGGAGGGAGAGACAAGGCAAGGGCAGAGCTGGAGAAGAGGGAGAAGGACCTACTTAAAGCTCAGTGAGTCCATAACAGAGAAAATTTTAATTTTTGATGATCTTTTAAGTGGTGGTATTCATAAAACTGGTATTCATTAGTTTAATTGTTAGTGGATGTGGTAAACTCTGATTTAAGTCTGCTCCATCTCTAAACCCTTAGGCAAGAGCATCACCTTTTGCTGGATAAAATTGCGGCCTTAGAGAAGAAGGTGATTGTGGGTGGGGTGGATCTCTTGGCCAAGGCTGGGAGCAGGAAGAAGCTTTTGCAGAGTCCAACAATGAACTGGAAGAACGTCGCAGGAGAGCGGAGCGGCGCGGGGGGAGCTGAAGGAGAAAGAGGTAAATAGGATGACCAAAAAACACAATCCAACTACCAAATACCTCTTACATCCATGTCTCGTTTAGGTCGTTATTTCAGTAGAGCTAAAGGTTTAATTATCTCCCGTCTAAATTTTTCTACCTTTCACCTACGGTATCTTTTCGTAATCATCACTGCTGTGACTTTATTTAATCTGATTTTTTATTATGTAGGCAAGCACCTACGGTATCTTTTCTTAATTATCACTGGTGTGACTTATTGTTTAATCTGATTTTTATTTTATGTAGGCAAAGCACTAAACAAACAAATTTCTCTTCAACTTTTATGTTTGTTCTCCTAGTTGTTGTTACATATTAACTGTTATCATACTTTTAAATGGAGCCTCTTTTGTACCTTTTTAAATCCCCTTGCGGTTTTTGTCTTCCTTGCACAGTTTAATGATTGATTTGTGACTATGTACAATTTATTTTGATGTGCAAGCTAAAGAATAAAAAAATCAGCTGATGATGAGTAGTTAGTAATTCATGCTGTTCAGAATAGTGATTACTTGCATAAATTGATAACTACCAGTCAAGTGAAATTATTTAACTGAGAAATTTTTTGCAAGATATCTTAAGTAAACAATGAGTTAACACCCAATTACATAAGACACATGTGAATCATTGTCTGCCACTCACCATGGACACAGTGGGTGTCAGATAGACATCGATACCACATACTCTAATATGTCAATGTGACGGGGGTTGATTTTTGAGTGATGAATGGCTACAACGTTGTGGTTGGAAATAGCACTCTCTCACTTGCTTTGTGTACAAGCACTATTCAGAGAAATAGCAAGGGGAGTCGAGTCCTTCAGTTTGAAGTGATGCAAATGTCAGGATTTGAAAACACTTTCTACATAACAAATGACAGTTTTAAGACACCATCTGACTTATGCTCCATCATTTAGATTCTTCACGGGCAGACCACAGACTCTTGTGCTTGTTCTCATAATCACTGATCCTCTGGCCTCCCTCTTAAAACAGGCAAGAACGTCTGGAATAGAAGAAAAGTACACTAGTTGCAGGAGGAGCTCAAGGAAAGACCAAGAAGCTAAGAAAGTATGGACCATGCTGAGCTGCCAAATCAGAAGTAAGCAAACCTTAAAGAGTAACACAGAGAGATCATACATGCCCTGTCAGGCGCAGGCTGATGTGTGTGTAGAGACAATCAATAGCACATAGGATCATTTGCCCCATCATTATGACGCCCAGAATTCCTATAGAAAATTGTAATATACTTTTCAATCAAGCTTAAACTGATAAGACTAACTAAACCATGATTCATAACTTAATTGGCAGGGATAGAAAGAAACAAATGGATCACAGGGGTTGTTTTTTCTGTTAGATGGCAGCTCTACAGCAAGAGCATCACAGAGAGATTGAGGGCCTCCTGGAGAACATCCGCCAGCTGAGTCGAGAGCTGCGTCTCCAGATGCTCATCATAGACAACTTTATTCCCAGGAGACCAGGTGTGGAGTTTAGTTATGTACTTACTGGGATGGCGAGTACAGCATTATCTGTATCTGTATTATTAAGTAAATGTATGAAACAAGAGTTTCATCAACATTAATATAACTTTCATTTTTAAACTTTAATTTTCTATGACAGTGTGATCATTTTTTTTTTTGCGTTTTTTTTTATTTCACACCAGGTATGTGTGAGTGTGTGTGGCTGGGAGTGATAAGAGATACACAGAGAGAGAGAGAGGAGAGAGAGAGAGAACAAAGAGACGAGGGGGGCGGGGGGTTGGAATGTGTTTGTGTGTGTATCTTAATTTGTATATTCATTTATACCGCAACTGCCTTTTATTTTTTTTTATAAAACATAGCAGAAAGTTCGACACTCAAAAAAATGGTTAGAGCCAGCAGGCAGTTTAAAAAAAAAAAAAAAAAAAACTCGACGGCAGAGATGCAACTTGAGTCGCATTCTACAAGACACTATGTCTGAACAAACCCCACGTTACCAAGAATTCCTGGTTACTAAGTAGGCCTACTTGTCAAACCGAAGTATAAACAAACCTGAAGCTTGAAGAAACCCTAATGTTATTGGAAAGCCCTGCGGACCTGAGGAGAGAGACAGCTGTTCACTTCTCCGTGTCCTGAGTGTGTGAGCAGAGGGCACACAAAACAGAAGGAATCTGGTGTGGTAGGAAGGGGCGCTGGGACTGCCTATCACAGAATAGGGTAGGGGGGGGCGCTGGGACTTAGCCTATCACAGAATAGTGTAAGGGAGAGGCGCTGTGACTAGCCTATCACAAACGCAGACTAGTCAGGAGACTTTGTTCAATCCGAGTACAGATATTGACTCGCATTACTGGATAATACTTGTATCGGCAAAGTGCTTTATCCGTACCGATACTGTTTCAGGCCGAGTACTCGCTCATCCCTAGTATTTACATCTGTGCACTGGTTTCAGTATTTTGCCTTTACCTATCATCACTTGTAGTGTTCCTTCACTCAGTACACACAAAGAAGAGGAATAAAATAAAAATCTGCCTTGGTCCTGACAGTTTTCACTTTATTTAGGTTGTGTTGAACTTTTAGTCCATATAGCTGTTTTTTTCTACTCTGAAAATAAATGACACAAGCAATAAGTCAGCCAATAGAGTAGATGGATTGACAATAACTATAATATATAACACATGGACCTGGCTTGTACAAAAGCTCCAACCCACAGACCTACGGATCATGAACATGTAGCCATGCTGAACACATTGTACAACAACAGTGGATCTCTCAGAGGCAGAGAAGGCAAACACGTAACCACAGACTATGCTCAGTAACAAACATGTTAAGATTTTTCAGGGTTTAAATGTAAATAAATGCAACACAAACAAACTATAAAACAGCTCTACACAAACAAAGTCAATGCAAACGTTCGACCCACATCTACATACAGTCTAGGGCTGCAATTAACGATTCTTCATTGACGATTAATCTGTCAATATTTCTCGATTCAATCAATTAGTTTTTTGATCTATAAAATGTCAGAAAAATGTTGATCAGTTGTTAATGTGCTGCTCTAACAAAGTCCAAGCAAAGATTTGAATTTGTGCCTGGCGATGCAAAACGCAAGCGCAACTTGAAATACTTACCTTCGAGTGTGAAATTGGCGTGCGGCTGTGACGCGAAAGCCTATCAGTGTTGAGATTATTCTGCACAGCATTGCCTTGATCAATAAAAGTCCATTCAGTGAAAAGAACATTTCAAAAGCTGTCAGCTACAACAGACTGACACAGCATGATTTCCGACTTCTCCCAAATTGTGCTCTGCATTTCGTTTAAACACAACATAAGAAGCGCATAAGCAATACTTTTCTTCACTTTAGGTTTCTCCACTGCAGGACCAACTAGTAGCTAGCTAATTAGGGAGCTGCTCTATAATAATGTCTGTCCTTGCTTTCAGTTTTTATATTTTCTCATGTTTCTGTGTAGGAATGATAGAGAATTACGTGCACTGGAAGAAGACATTGGAGAAGGCAGCTGGTGGCTCAACTTTGCTTATCTCAAGCACACACCGTGGTTGCAGTTGATTGACATCAATATCAAAGTGCAAATCTGAGTTAAGGAATACTTCTAGTAATGTGTGTCTTTGTACTGTATCATCTCACTTTCAGAAATGTGTGGCATACAGGCAACCAATATGAGAAAACAGACCCCTGCTCAGACAAAAAAGAAAAAGATGTGAGTTTTTGGGATTTCAAAAAAAAAATGTTATTCCTTCATGTGATAGTTTGTGTGAATGAATAATGTTCATATTTTCCTCCTTGACAATGATTTTTGACTCTTCTCTTGTCTTCTGTCCCTGCCCGCTGTAGCCATTTGAGGTGGATTTGTCCCACGTGTATCTGCCTACACAGAGGAGAGCATGCGGCAGTCATGATGAAACTAGAGAGACCCAGAACATCAAAAGTGGCAAGAGTGGCGACCCAAGAGGAAGAAGGTAATCTACTTCCTATGAAGACCACAGACACCTAAAGCTTCACATCCTGTTGAGCCATTGGTTATTTTGATCAGTCTTGGCCTTTACATTTGTCATTTCAGGATCTCTATTAAGATTTGCACTCAAATGTCCACTCGGACACATTTATGCATCTCCGTTGCTTAGATTACAATCTGTTTGAATCTTTGGTTTGTCCCGTTTCACTGACTGTGCACCGGCAGTTAGTTACAGTGGGAGAACAAGTATTTGAACACTGCGATTTGCAGGTTGCCTACTAAAAAGTAGAGGTCTGTAATTCTTATTAGGTCGTCTTCAACTGTGAGAGACAGAATCTAAAACAAAAATCGAGAAAATCACAATGTAGTATTTAAATAATTAATTTGCATTATGCATGACATAGTATTTGATACCTACCAACCAATAAGAATTCCGGCTCTCACAGACCTGTTAGTTTTTCTTAAGATTCCTCCTGTTCTCCACTCATTACCGTATTACGCACCTGTTTTGACTTGTTACCTGTTAAAGACACTGTCCACACTCAATCAAACAGACTTAACATCTCCACAATGGCCAGAGAGCTGTGACAAGGACATCAAGTATAAAATTGAGACTTGCACAGGCTGGGATGGGCTACAGGATAATAGGCAAGCAGCTTGGGGAGAAGGGAACAACTGTTGGCGTAATTATTAGAAAATGGGAGAAGTTCAAGATCACGGTCAATCTCCCTCGGTTGGGGCTTCATGCAAGATCTCACCTCGGGGCATCTGGGCAATGACCTGAGAGAGCGGGACCACAGTCTCAAAGAAAAACCATTAGGAACACACTACGCCGTCAGGAATTAAATCCTGCATCACACGCAAGGTCCCCCTGGAAGCCAGCGCGTGTCCAGTCCAATCTGAAGTTTGCCAATGACAATGGATGATCCGAGGAGGAATGGGAGACGGTCATGTGGTCTGAGAGTCAAAACATCATCTTGGGGATGCTTTTCTGCAAAGGAGACAGGTCGACTGCCGTATTGAGGGGAAGTTGGGATGGGGCCAGTATTGCGAGATCTGGCCAAACAACCTTCTTCTCTCAGTGATTGCAGTGAAGATGGTTGTGGCTGGGTCTTCCAGCATGACAACAACCTAAACACACAGCCAGGGCAACTAAGTAGTGTCTCTGAAAGAAGCATCCAAGGTCCTGGAGTGGGCTAGCCAGTCTCCAGACCTGAACCCAATAGAAAATCTTTGGAGGGAGTTGATGAAGTCTGTTTGCCAGCGACAGCCCCGAAAACCTTAAGTATCTGTAGGTCTGTATGGAGGGTGGGCCAAAATCACCTGCTGCAGTGTGTGCAAAATGGTCAAGAACTACAGAAAACATATGATCTTGTAATTGCAAACAAAGAGTTTCTGTGCCAAATGTTAAGTTCTGCTTTGTGATGTATCAAATACTTATGTCATGTATTAAAATGCAAATCATTATTTAAAAGTCCTACAATCTGATTTTGGGAATTTTGTTTTAGATTCGGTCTCTGACAGTTAAAATGTACCTATATAAAAATTACAGACCTCTACATGCTTGTAGTAGGAAAACCTGAAAAATAGCAGTGTCATCAAATACTTGTTCTCCCCTCTGTAGTACTATTGAGAAGATCGATTGTTATTGGTCTTGGAGACCATACGCATTATGCTTATGCTATGCTATTTGCCTTTCTCACATCAATCTGATCTGATAACCCTGATTCTGTTGGTAATCGCAATTGTTTGTAAACGGTTTGCCCTTTTGCCATTTCAGCTTGTGGTTTCACACAGTTATCTGCACCTATAAATTGAATGCATTCATGTATGCATGTCCATGTGTACCCCACTCTGGAAAATAGGGCTTCCTAAAAACAATGCTGTGTTGTTAAAACTCTGAATACTATGCTTTGAACATTGACTGGCACCTTCTTTCATCTTTCATCTGCGGGTACATTTCAAAAGTGACAGATACAATTTCTGGAGTGGCAGACAAAATTTTTTTGCCCGCCGCAGTGAAGAATGTTATCAGTCCTGCCTATGAGTAAAGACAAAGTTACTGGCTGTGGAGTGTGGTAGCTCTGTATAATTAGTCTATTTATTGAATGCAATATGAAACGTGAAATGATGGTATTTGCTGTATAATGATATACTGTTATTCTGAGAAATAAGAACGCTGAAGTTCTCTGAAGTTGAAAGACTTAATCTCCCCACAGGAAAAGATCTGCAAAGCCAGATGCTGTGATCGAATCCTTCTGCAGTGAAGACGCGCAGAGGACAGCTTGGTTACTGAAAATTTCATGTATTGAGGAAACAAATTCATTGTCATTTCTGAAAAATGATTATTTTCAACAATTAAAAGAGTAACGAATACACTGTATAGCTGGTATGGTTGAAATGTGAATGAGCGCACCTTGATAGGTTAAGACCTCTTGGCCCAAGGGGACCTGTTATTGTATTGTAGTGTTGAAGACTTCTCTTTGTGGATGTCCAACATTTTAATGTCACTTGGAACGCATTTCGGTGGCAGCAGCTTCTGTCCGAATAAAACTTTTACCTTAGCACTCTAGCATTAAGGATAAATCAACCATGAACATATTCACTTGCAAATTCATTGTTTTTCACATCTTTCAGATTGTTGAAAATAGAATGTGTGTACCTAAAACTGCATTCATATCCTCTGAAATGTTGATGTATTGACCACACTTTAGTTAAGTTGTAACGTCTGGATTTACTGATTTCCTGCTTTCAAATAAACAGCCCATGCTGATAGAAATACATTATAATTATTCTAATTGAGGGTGATTTCACTTAAATTACAGGAAATCATATTCTCTGAGCCAAGTTGTAGCCTTAGTGTTATTAAATAAAATAATCTTAACAGGAGAGGAAAAAGATTTTTAAAACACTAATGTGGAGGGAACAAGTAGAGGGGGTGTGGTAATATCAAGTATGGAACTGAAAAGTGCATTTATATTATTTCTCCTTTTATGAAGCATAGGGACATGCATGCCAGCCAGCCTAGGTTAGTGCCATTCGCTATTCTAAGCAAGTCTTTTTATTTATTGTTAAATGTCCCGAACCCATTGGTTACATAACTTACACGATACATACTGTATGCCTTAGTTAATGCCTAGGATGTTTTAGGAGCGATTTCATTTTATGATATCCTGTAGTGGAGTTTATGTTGTATCATAATTTATGTCAAATGGTTACATCCACCAAACCCCTGGATATTCTATTTATTAAATTATTTTAACAATTTATCTCACATTATTTTGATCTTCTTGGTTTCATGTTTGTTTGGATTTAAATTAAATAAAGGTCTGATGGCAAATAAGAGCCATAAAAAATATACTTTCATTTCACTTCCTACTGTTAGGAACAGTAAGTAATTGGTGTCTTTAAAAAGTAGTCATGTAAAAAATTGTTCAGTGTGAAAAAGTGTGGTTGACTAGAACCGTTGGGACTTGAATGATGAGGATAGATCGATGATACTTACAACATAGCAGGCATGTGTGAACAAGACGGACTCAAACGACAAACCAATGGGCCAGTTATAATTATTGATGTATAATAAAAACACTACAAAAATAAGATATGTAGGAAAATAAATATTACATTTGCAAATAAATAGAAATAGTTATGTAGATTACATCTGTTAAATAAACATATGATCACTCCGAATATTCAAACATTGGAGAGGTGTTCCTTGCACAGCTGTGTACTTCGCTGATGTCTATGAGAAGATCGCTTAGGGGATATTTGTCGGTTGTGTTCAGGGTACCAATTGGTATTACCACTCTGAAACAAAATCACAATGACAATTTTAGTTTTAGCAAACAAGATCTGAACACACAAAGTGATAGATATGTTTTTACATTAAAGAGGCATATCATTGGTAGAACGGATGCCTTTCAGAGTCACTGTAAGCAGTTTAATTTATTGAGATTTGGTTTAGTTTAGGACTAATAAGCATGGTTCAATGGCATTGAATTCCTTTTTACCTTTTCGTTTAATTTTTTCAACTGGACGGATGAGCCTTTCTGCATCTGGTACATTTTGGTTGATGATACATTGCATCCACCAGAGCCTTCTGAGCCAAACAAGAAGAACCCTTTCTGCGCAGAGAAAGGCACAAGTGTTTTTTAACAAGCTAAAGTTATGACTTAATCAGTTCAGAGAAACAGGTAACGTCATTTTGAGGATTTCACAAGTTATACATCTTATCATGTACAATAACAAAATCAGAAAAGATGTCCAACATTACCACACACGTGAGCCGCCATCTGATATCACTTTCACTTTTGTATTCACCCTCTGACAAGATAAGACAATATAAGTCAGTATATAAAAACAAACAAACAAACCACATGTTTTTGTGTGGGTTCTTAACGATTTAGTGACCTGTTTTCCAGGGATGGGCGCTTTGAGAATTATCTAGTAGCTGTTTTTTGTCTTATGTAGGGTGCTGCGTAGACCATCAGAGCATTGTCGTCAGTGTAAGAATTGTAAAGTTCATGTTGTTAAAGAGACTACGAGCGAGCCAGTCAGGTTGAGCAGAATAACCTACATACGCTACTGTTGCTACTTATAATTCTGCCATTATGCTGACACTATAACACTGAGACCACAGTATACAAACACGTCAGAGGAGGAAGACACCAAATAAGGTTTGATGTGTATCTGTTTTATCAAATTTCACTAGGTGCATGGAGTTATCTATGACTAAGCAATTACCGTGAGTCTTTATCAACCAGATCTCGCCATTTGTTGGTCATCTCACTTGTGTTAACATCCTATGAAAGTTATACTAAGTGTAAGTCAAATGGCACACAGATTATTAACCAAATACTGTAACTTTAGCTTCTTATAGATTCAGCTTCTCAGTCAATTACATACCAAGCCAATATTTTATATTACTAAGTGAAATTATTGAGATTTATGTCAACATTTTGAGATATTAAGTCAACATTTTAAAGTTTGTCATTACTTAATGATTCTTAGTCCAATGTTCTGAGATACTAAGTTGACATATTGAGATACAAAGTCAACATTTCAGATATTAATGTGTGACATGAGCTTGAGGCAGCCATTTCATTCTATTTGTAGAAAAACCTATGCCTCTTCCAACATGTCAAAATGTCGGTGGTGAGTAGGCACAAGGAAAATAGTTTGAGTCAAGCTTTTAGCATCATCTCATTACAGGAAGAGGAAAATGTGACTGACGTTTCTTTTTACTCTCGGGGACAAGACCCCAAAACAGTGTTTAAGTTATACCTGATCTCATGTTGGCATAAAAATGTTGCTCTCTGAACTTCCTCTCATCAGTAATAAACAGTAGAAAACCACAGTCGTCCAAAAATAATACTGCACAAATATTAGATGTTGCCATGGTTAATTGAACACAACATATGAACATTCACAATGCAGGGAGGAAAAGTATTTGAACCTTGTAGACTAATAACTGGGGGCCCTCCTTGGCAGCAAACAAAACGTTTCCTGTAGTTTCAGATCGACGGCACACAATCTGGAGTAATTTTGGACCACTCCCTTCACAAAACGTTTCAGTGTAGCAATATTCCTGGGATGTCTGGTGGGAATCGACTCCTAAGGTCATTCCACAGCATTTCAAGGGTTGTGGTCAGTACTCTGACTGGGCCACTCCAGAAGGCGTATTCTGTGTTGTTGAAGGCCATTTTTTGTTGAATAATTGTAGCTTTGGGTCCTATATGGGACGTTTATATACGTTTTACGTTTTGGGGACGTAGGTGCCATCCTATTTCTTATTTCTGATTTCTCTATTTATATATTGGCAACTACAACAGAGTTTCCCTTCGGGGATCAATAAAAGATTTTGATTGATTTCGATTTGATTCTTGTCCTGTTGCATCCCTCCTCTGTGAGCTTCAGTTGGCGGACAGATGGGCGTTAGGTTACCTGCCAAAATGTTGAAAACTTTGGATTCACTTTCCCATCAATGACAACAATCCGTCAGGCCCTGAGGCAGCCCCAAATCATGATTGCTCCCTCCGCCATGTTTACAGTGGGGGGGACGTTTTGATGTTGGTGTGCTGTGGCCTTTTTTTCCCTCCACACATTGTGTTGTGTGTTCTTCCCAAACAACATTTTGGTGTCATCTGTCCAAATATCTTTGCCAGTAGTGCTGTGGACCATTCAGGTGTCTTTTGCAAACTTCAAAACGTGCTACAATATTTTTTTGGGACAGCAATGGCTTCCTCCGTGGTGTCCTCCATGTACTCCATTGTTGTTTAGGTTTTCCTTATTGTAGATGTGTCACAAAAAATGTTGCATGTGCCAGAGATTTCTGAAGGTCTTTAGCTGACAATCTAGGATTCTCTTTACCTATGAAGCTTCTGCGCTGTGCTCTTGCAGTCATTGTACAGGAAAACCACACCTAGGGAGAATAGTAACAGTGCTAAACTTCCCCATTTGTAGACCGTCTGTTTATCGTGGACAGATGAACATCAAGGTTTTGGAGTACTTTTGTGACCCTTCCAGGTTTATGCAAGTCAACAATTCTTGACACAGGTCTTCTGGAGCTCTTATGCGAGGATGGTTCACATACAGACAGTGCTTCTTATAACCAGTAAACCCAAAGAGGTGTGTGTTTCTAAAGGGCAGGGGACAGCTACAGCAAACACACCAATATCATCACACTGATTGGAGTCAAGGTGGCTCTCTTCTGGCCCAATTAGCTCTTGGGGAGGTCATTAGGCTAGGGGTTCACATACTTTTTCCTCCCCTGCACTGTCAATGTTTATGTTATGTCACATTGAAACATGGAACATTAATGTTGTGTAGTATTATTTTCAGCAGACTGTGTTTTTCTATGTTACGACTTAGATGAAGTTCAGAGCACATTTATGACCAATTATGAACAAACTCCACGCAATCCCAAGGATTCAAGTACTTTTTCTTGCAACTGTGTTTAGTTGAAAACTGTCAATATAAAACTGGTAATTAGACAATGTCAGAAGCCTCAGTTTACACACTTTGTTAATAGATATAAGATGGCAGAGCAGGACAGTGACTGGAGTTTTCGCGTGAACTTGAGTTATTATATCTTTGAACTAAGCCAACACATTCACATCTCAACATCTCTGCATTACAGCGACAACCTTTGAAGAAGAGCCCATCTTTAGGTGATATTTGTAACTTATTCACAACATTCACAATTCAGTTGATCTATGCCCAAATAAATTATGTTCTTGTTGTTGCATAGAAAGTTGTAATGGTAAACTTTAGTAAGTACAAACCATCATAAAATGTATTAAAACTAATGGAAATACAAAAAATAAAATAATACTGGTGGCTCCCAAAACTTTTGGCTTGTGATCCTAACAAAAAAATTCTGTTTTGGTTGAGGCCACTTGTCATGATACCACGAGCTGTGCAGTTCCACTAAAAGAGCATTTCCCTCTAAAACTCGTCCAATGGGTCAATAAGAAAAAAGTCAAGGCACTCGAAAAGTATGGGGATATATAAGTAACACAACATAATAACTATAGTAAAGGAAAGCAATCCTACCTCAAATTGTACTTTCAGTACAGTAATTTTGAGTAAATGGCCCTTACTTTCCACACTGCTTGTTTACACAAGTCAGTGCCGTGGTCCTTCCACTTTTGGCTCCATCTCTCCCAGCCCTCGAGTGGTAGCTGGAACCTCAGCTCTCTCATCAGCGGTCCTCCATGTTCTCGTGCGGCAGTGCAGAAGGTCAAACCTACCAAAGACCTGATGGGCACTTTACTACAGCCATTATTGAGTCATTCTCACCTTCTCCTCCAGCAAACATCTGGTCGCTTCTCCACTAACAGGACAGGCAGACTGCGATATATTCGCTTCCGCTGACAAGGTGTAGTGGCTGAAATCTACCTGCCTCCAGGACCTTGAAGGATGGCGGAAAGACCCACCCTGGACAAACGCTTATGAAAATAACTTTTCCCTCTCGGCAAGAGACCATAACCTCTATCACAAACACAGATTTCCAACTGCGTGGGCCCAAAAAGGCCGGGGACCCTCAATAACGACCTCGTAACCAAACGTGACAATAACGCACAATCGTATCCCTGACCATGTGCAGCATTATATACTGTGAACTTTTGCACAATCACCAATTATTTTTGCACCACACTGCCAAAAAACACAACAGCCTTCTTTTCTTTCTAAAACAGTTCTTATTGTGTCGTAGATATTTTTAAAGTTGTAATATTTTTATTCTTAGGCCTTTTAGGTTTTACTTTTGCGTTATTGTTTATTTCCTTTTAATTAGTGTTTCAGTCGTATGCACAAACACACCAAGTGAAATTCCTTCAAGTGGGAAACTTTACTTTGAGCGACTAAATCTGAATTCTTAAATTTTTTCCTTCTTTTTCTTTCGTTTCTACCAATGTTGTTTTGTATTTTAATATTATTGTGAACACTTCATTCCACCACTGATATTATTATCTTTTGTAAATCATCGATCTATCAAAGGCTACACCACGTTGAGCACCTTTACCATGCAACTACCCAACTACTTTAAGAACAGAGAACATTTGTTTTGGATGTTAGAGGTTGGATGAAAGAAGCAAACAGCGGGCCTTTCTGAATTAACAAATGAATTGGAAAATACACTGGAGTTTATTTAGAGAACTACAGCCAGAATGAGATCAATGTTGCTAGATAGATTTAAAAAAAAAGAAAAAAGAAAAAAAAATCAGTGGTGGAAGAAGTTGTTCCACAATTCAAAAGTACAACACAACACACACATTAAGTATTCTGATGTCTGATTCACTGTCCTAGAGGAGAAAAACCATCCCTCCTCGGCTAAAACGAATCAATCAGCTCCGTTGAATAGGCCCACTCAGCGGAGGGGAGAGCGCCTGGGATAGGTCGCCAAGGGAAGCTCACGGATTTAGGCTATATGCGCCATTTTGCTGCGTCCACAGCCAATCGCGAAGATGGTCCCCCTTGCTTTGTCTCCCACTGACCGGAGTTTGTTTCTGTATTCTGAGGGATATACTGTTTGCCCCGCCTTGAAAATCTGCAAATTGATTGAAAGGGAACCTGTATCTAAAACTAAACGTCTCTGCCGTCCAGAAAATGACGACGAATGTAACAAGCAGGTAGGAACAGTGTATTAGCTGGTTTGTTTACGACAAGGTCATTCTGCAATGATTACTGTAACGTCGAGCGGGCATACTGCTTATTGCTAACGTTAGTTAGCAAGTGGCTGATGTTATAGCTAATCAGTCCTGCGCAGCCGGCATTGTTGAAATGTGTACCCACCAGCATTCAGATTGTGGATAAGCGTAGTACTAAAATATTTTGTCAACGTAACTTCAAAATTTAAAAGCCTTCTTTGTAAAAGTGTAATATTTACTTGGTTGTGTATTGTAGTTATGCTAACATTACAGTGGCTAAGCTTTTTGATGCTACTATGTAGCTACTAGGGGGTTAGTGCCCTGTTCGGCCATGGTTCGTCAAAGAGGGTAAGGCCTCCTGCGCGTGCATTTCGTATGGCTGCCCATGCATTTGGACCCTTTTATGCACTGCGAGATTCACGTTTAGGGCAACTTGTGCAGTGAAATAAGTAGTAAGCAATTAACGGTGACACGCTATAACCTGCTATTTGTTAGCGAACCTAAATATGGTCATCTCCAGAATGTAGTTCCTGTGTTGTCAAAACATAGAACGGCTGCGTTTAGACGAAGCCTCACAAACTACCTAACAATGACATGTGAGCGCACGCTGCTTGGTACGCGAGGGGCCTTTGTTTCTGACAGTATTTTGGAACATTTTAGGATGGTGTTCTGCTGAACAGTACGAGCTAAGAAAGCTCACACAGCTTGTAGCGCTCTAATCAGCAAATTTGAGACGCAAACGAACAATAAATAGCGACGCCTCTGTATCAAATACCATCGACAGTAAAGAAAATACACGTAAAATAATGTGGAATATCACACAAAAGCTCCATTAGGTTTTAAAACCTAGCCCGATTTATATAATGATATATTACTTTATTTACTGGTTGTTGCCCCCCTCCCCCACCCCTAGACTTACACCAACAGTCAAAAACATCGCTGTGGCAATCCCCTGCACTGGATAAAACCTAAGGGTTAACGTTATAGTAATTTAGTAGTTACTTATCTTTCTTGAAACACTATGTGTGGTGTGTGTGTGGTATATATAATATTACAAATGGTCTTGATAAAGGACATACTAAAATAGTTAGGCCTATTGAAATTGAAAATTTAGTGAGAAGATGAAATTAGTGGATGTTTTGTAAATAATTTACTTTACGGCTGTGGTTTCCTTTTTTCCGGCCAGTTTCAGTGCGTTTACTGTATTGATTATTTTCGGCTGAATAGAGCACGACTATCTCGTGTGTTATTTTCTACAACGTGGGCCCATGTTGCAGAGGTTTGAACTTTAAGAATTTGTGCAATTTGCTAGTTGTTTAAAAACTTTTACCAGTATCATTGTTTTGATGTGTTGGATATCACAAAACGGAATAAATACAAAAACTAGGCACTATTTTACCAGCGGGTTGCAATAATTCTCCTTTTCCCTCACAATGCATGGCCTGAGTCACGTTGGGAGAGGAAAACGAGCAGCCGCCTTGTCTTTGCACTGTGGACGTGCCTAAGATGGCTTTTGGTCTTTTATATTAACCAGTCTATGGTCTTGACCAAGCCCAGGTGGACTTTACTATGTGTATCAAATTTGGAGGGAAATGTGAAACACAGCATAGCCGGGGAATGTGTTCAGCTTGGAACTAACAACACGATCCCTGTCACTAGATTAAGAAAATGTGACGTTCACTCAGTGCTATTCAATTGACAGTAAAAAGAAAAGTCCATTGTTATGCACTGCTGCACGCTAAAATGACAGAACACACCAGAAGACTTCCCCTCTCGGAGAAATTTCTCATTTCCCTCTCCGTCCGGCAGGTGTGAAGTTATACCGCTGATGGGCCTTTCCACCTCTTCCTCATCCAAGTTTAGTTGCCATAGTTCTAGCTGCAAAGCCTTAAACAGCCTAGGTTAAATAAAAAGGCCTTCTACAACAATAACTGATTAAAAAGTATGAGAGTGACGAGAAGTGATGGTGTGAGGGACTTAGTGATGATAGAAAAAACCTCTTTGATTTGAACCCTTGATTGTCACAGTACCAATGCTCTAGTTTATCAGTAAAGTGGTATGAAACTACACAACCCAAACTAGCTTGCTATTAAGATGGACGGCTAAATCCATAGTGAACAGGTCGGGTGGGGTTTGAATTCAACATGGTAGGTCACCTGCATTATGTACCGTCTTGTTTATAAAAGGTCTGTATGTAGGGCTGCGCAAATATCAATATTGATAGAAGACCTTGATAAGTCTACTTACATTTGAATGTCATATTAGGGCTAACTAAGTGTAGTCCTTTTCTGTTTTATAATATCCGGTGTCGATACTAATTTTAGAGCTTGCAAAGACTATCGATAGTTGTCAACCTATTAATTAATCGGTTAATTGGTTGCCATTTTTATGATGTTCTCTGATTCCAGTTTTAAATGTGAATATTTTGGTTGTTTCTTCATCCCTCTGTGACAGTAACTGAATATCTTTGATGGTTGTGACAAACAGATTAGAAGATGTAACTCGCTTGGAGCGTTTAAAGTACGGACTGACATTATTTTGAACCATTTCTGAACATTGTTATAGCCCAAACACTAATAAATGTAAATCGAGAAAAATAGATTGATGAATTCGTTCATGGCTCTATCATAGACTACCAACCTTAGTTTTTGTTATAACGAATAACTGGAACTTCTGTGTGTTTTTGCCTCGCGTCCGCCACAAACAGAGAACTACCAGCAGAAGGTTTTAAAAATGTAGAATTTTCCCAAAATCAAAATCGTGGCGCTACATAGTCTTACAATTAGTAAGTTTGTGTCTTGGTTGTTAGGAAGAAACATTATTAACAAAACACGACCACAGTTGTCATTGGAGTCACTTTACTTTGGTTACTACCAAGATGGGACTAAAAACAACTCTTCAGTTCCACTATACACCTGAAACCCCCCCCCCCACACACACACACACACACACCACCACACACACCACACCCCACCAGGTCACTGCCTCTAACAGCTGCGCTATCCAAAAGCAAAAACAAAACTCACCTAGTGTGGGGAAACTAGGAGTAAAAGGGAAGAAGTCTAGGCCAGTTCTTCTGTGAACTGTGTGACACTGGATGCTTAAGAAGGATGGCTATTTAAGGTGATACAAGAAAGAGATATTCGGTTTAAACAGTTACATTTTCAAACATGGTTCTTAATTTATTTTTTTACGTCCATGTAACGCTAAAACCGCTAATTCTCATTAAAAACTTTTGAAAATTTCACGTTTATGGTTATAGTTCTTTCTTTTGATTAGTTCAAATACTAATTTGCTGTATACTAGATAGTTATTCTACTCTGTTGACTTTTATCAATTGACTACTTTATTCAGTTGCAGCATTTTGTGACTCGCATTTTGTTGTACTTTAATGTCGTTATAGGTCTTAAATTTCTTCATGAGGTCTTAAAAAGTTGTCATTTGACTGTTGAACGCTTGCAGAAACACCCGTGCAGGTAGACGCGTGAGTGGGGCCGGGTTGCATGGACGAGTGTGAGAAGCGAGAGTGCAATACAGGCATGGCTTTTATGGAAGCAATTATCATAAAAGTGTGTTGTCTTAGTTCCATATCTGTGTTTGAAATATATCATTTCCTTTTTTTTAAAAAAATCAGTTAGGGGCCACCGAGCCCTAATCAGATATAATTGTACAGAATCTTAATTTACAGTGTTCTTGCAAACAATCTTATATGTCCCTCCAGTAAAATGAGTCTGCTTCTTCTGAATCACCACTAGACCAAATGTCAGAAAAAAGCAGAGGAGGTAAGTATGCATCCTGTCAACATTGTTTTGACCTATGATACTGAAATTTTTAGTTGTCAAGCATCAAATGTTCAATTTTGTCAGCCTGGTAGGCTCACAGAAACTATGAGCCCGCCCTCTCTCGCACAAAGGTAAGAGAGCATTTTTTTTTTTAATATCTGGCTGTAATTATTGTTTTTGCAGTTCCATGTTTTCAAAGCGGTTTCGCAGGGCAACATCTGAAATATTATAGCATTTGCTAACTCATTTTACGAGCCCACCACTGTACTAACACACTGAACTGATGCATGGTGACTCAGCGCGAGAGTGAAAATGAAGGTGCACTTTCTGCAACCCTTCAGACAAATACCATGCAGTGACTCTAAAGGTGTGAACTTTTTCTTGTTGGTCTTGTATTAGATATCATTGTTGCTGAAATAGGATCCAGGTTGGGGAACTGTTTGTGTTGTTTTTTTTCCCCCTCTGATTAGGCACTTTAGTGAGTGAGCCATCTGGGAACTGAAATATACAAGTGCCATGAAGCTCAGAGGATGGATTTTAAAAAAAAACATACAGGTAACTTAAATGTAATATTTTGGTATTTTGGGTGTGTTAAGGCGGGTTGGTTAGTGTTGAGAAGTGAGAAGATTTTAAAGTACATCTCCGCTTGGCTCAGTCTAACCCCTCCCCTGTCCTCGGGCCCCCGCCCCCCCTACGCAGACGTTGCATAAGCACACCTCAAAGCCAAGATGCAGCTCTGCTCTGTGTCAGAAACAAGGGAGAAAGGACTGAATTTTCACTGATCAAAACTCCTTGATTTTACAAAAATACACGATTTCATAGTTTTCCTTTTTATTCCAAGGATAGGAATTACTGTATAAAGACCCTTATCTATTTTCATATAAACAATAAAACAAATATAGTAATCAAAAGTGTGGAAAGGGCTACCAGTGTTAGCAGGACAGTCTGGCTCTGCATGTGGCAGATGTCAGCTGTGGCAAACTACTTGGCAGTGAATTTGTTGAGAGAGAATATAGGAAGACTGCCCCATGAACAAACACGTACAGTACCATTTCTCATGATTGCAACTATTTTAGTACCAATATCATGAGATTGAGGTATGCATTCATACAGAACATCTCACTTTTGCATCAAGCTATAGGCCCACTAATGGACCTCACGGTCAGACACGGAGAGACATAGGTTGACGTGCAGGTCTCCGATGCCCGTGTTTCCATGGTGGGGTGCCCCGCCTAAGTACATCGACCCAGCTGCAACTTTTGCTGAGTTTATGGGTGGGTTTTATCTGCTTATGCAGAGACTTGCATTACTCCGTGGCATTTGATAGCGCACTGAGCTCTGGCTTGTGCACAGGAGGGGTAGTGACGCCAGTGGGGCAAGGAGCATTTAATTTGTTTTTTAACCCAATCAACCCGAGAGCGGGCCTGTTCGTTTGGGATAGTTTTTGCAGTATATACAGCAGCCCAAAGTAATGGTCTTTTTTCAATTCTTTTTTCACCAGAGCCCATATAAGATATTTACAGCGGGTCGGGTGGTAAGACCATTTCAAAAAATTATTAATATGGTTAAAAGGTGAGTATTATGTTTTTTGATACCTGAAATTATAATTTAATGAAAGGGGAAAAAAGTGAATATGCAAGTGACAATTAATGATTTTTTCTCTTTATCACAGATGATACCGCTCGAAGAAAGTAAGTCTCCTGCCTGTGGAAAACAAAGTTAACCATTTCAGCGGAACTCGTGTACGAACATCCTGCGCTCAAAGTACTTATCTGCAGGTAGGAGAGTTCAATTAACATTTCACATTTTTTCATAGTGTTACAGGAGGTTCATTGCTGAGATATATTTAGTCGTTCGTATTATTGATGTTTACTCACATATTTATTTCTGTTCCTCAAGTCATGCTACAATGTTTACAAGTGATGACATCAACAGAGGCCTCTGATGGGATGGATGAGAGTGCAGGTAAAGCAGTTACAACAAGAAGACCAACTTAACAGTTTTGTCAAACTAAAAGTGAAGTGATGTACAATTAGGAATGAAAGTTAAAGTATTTTTCTAACCAATAGCCGACCCCGCAT
>NC_045742.1:19757317-19757493 GCF_008692095.1 Etheostoma spectabile
TCAAGACTGTTAGGAAACCATTTCAGGGGACCACCTCTTGAAGCTCATCAAGAGAATGCCAAGAGTGTACAAAGCAGTAATCAAAGCATAGGGTGGCTAATTTGAAGAAACTAGAAGATAAGAATTTTTTTCAGTAATTTCCCACTTTTTTGTCAAGTACATAATATATATATATA
>NC_045742.1:19757518-19773939 GCF_008692095.1 Etheostoma spectabile
GCACTACCGTTCAAAAGTTTGGGGTCACCCAAACAATTTTGTGTTTTCCTGAAAAGTCACACTTATTCACCACCATACGTTGTGAAATGAATAGAAAATAGAGTCAAGACATTGACAGGTTGAAATAATGATTTGTATTTGAAATAAGATTTTTTTTTACATCAAACTGCTTTCGTCAAAGATCCGCCATTTGCACAATTACAGCATTGCAGACCTTTGGCATTCTAGCTGTTATTTGTTGAGGTAACGGAGAAATTGCACCCCACGCTCCAGAAGCAGCTCCCACAAGTTGGATTGGTTGGATGGGCACTTCTTGCGTACCATACGGTCAAGCTGCTCCCACAACACTCCTGGGGTTCAGATCTGGTGACTGCGCTGGCCACTCCATTACCGATAGAATACCAGCTGCCTGCTTCTGCTCTATAGTTCTTGCACACTTTGGAGGTGTGTTTAGGGTCATTGTCCTTTGTAGGATGAAATTGGCTCCAATCAAGCGCTGTCCACTGGGTATCATGGCGTTGCAAAATGGAGTGATAGCCTTCCTTATTCAGAATCCCTTTTACCCTGTACAATCTCCACCTTACCAGCACCAAAGCAACCCCAGACCATCATATTACCTCCACCATGCTTACAGATGGCGTCAGGCATTCTTCCAGCATCTTTTCATTTGTTCTGCGTCTCACAAACGTTCTTCTTTGTGATCCAACACCTCAACTTCGATTCATCTCCACAACACTTTTTTCCAGTCTTCCTCTGTCCAATGTCTGTGTTCTTTTGCCCATCTTATCTTTTTCTTTTATTGCCAGTCTCAGATATGGCTTTTTCTTTGCCACTCTGCCCTAAGCCCAAGCCAAACCCAGCCGCCTCTTCACTGTAGATGTTGACACTGGTGTTTTGCGGGTACATTTAATGAGATGCCAGTTGGGACTTGTGAGGCGTCTGTTTCTCAAACTAGAGACTCTAATGTACTTATCTTCTTGCTCAGTTGTACAACGCGGCCTCCCACTTCTTTTTCTACTCAGGAAATCTTCAATTTCTTAGCAATGTCTCGCATGGAATAGCCTTCATTTCTAAGGACAAGAATAGACTGTCGAGTTCAGATGAAAGTTTCTCTTTTTCTGGCCATTTTGAGCGTTTAATTGACCCCACAAATGTCATGCTCCAGAACTCTAATCTGCTCAAAGGAAGGTCAGTTTTGTAGCTTCTGTAACGACCTAAACTGTTTTCAGATGTGTGAACATGATTGCACAAGTTTTCTAATCATCAATTAGCCTTCTGAGCCAATGAGCAAACACATTGTACCATTAGAACACTGGAGTATAGTTGCTGGAAATGGCCTCATACACCTATGTAGATATCGCACCAAAAACCAGACATTGCAGCTCAGAATAGTCATTTACCACATTAGCAATGTATAGAGTGTATTTCTTCAAAGTTAAGACATAGTTTAAAGTTATCTTCATTGAAAAGTACAGTGCTTTTCCTTCAAATAAGGACATTTCAATGTGACCCCAAACTTTTGAACGGTAGATATATATATATATTGTACTGACAAAAAGTGGGAAATTACTGAAAAAAATTCTTATCTTCTAGTTTCTTCATTAGCCACCTATGCTTTGATTATCTTTGTACCCTCTTCATTCTCTTGTGAGCTTCAAGAGGTGGTCCCCTGAAATGGTTTCCTAACAGTCTTGAAGGAGTTCCCAGAGATGCTAGCACTTGTTGGCCCTTTTGTCTTCCCTCTGCGGTCCAGCCTCCCCCAAACCATTTCACTTGGTTCAGGTCCTGTACTGTGGAGGGGCAGCACTCCATCATCTTCCTTCTTGGTCAATAGCCCTCACACAGCCTGGAGGTGTGTTGGGGTAATTGTCCTGTTGAAAAATAAATGATGGTCCAACCAATGCAAACTGGATGGGATGGCATGCTTCTGCAGGATGCTGTGGTGCCATGCTTGTTCAGTATGCCTTCAATTTGGAAAAAAAATCACCAACATTGTTACCCAAATCACCCCCACACCTACACCTCCTCCTCCATCTTCACGGTGGGGAATCAGGCATGTAGAATCCTCCGTCACCTTTTCTGCATCTCACAAAGACACGGCGGTTGGACCAAAGATCTCAAACTTGGACTCATCAGACCAAAGCCCAGATTTCCACTGGTCTAATGTCCATTCCTTGTGTTTCTTGGTGCAAACAAATCTCCTCTCCTTGTTGCCTCTCCTTAGCAGTGGTTTCCTAGCTGCTATTTAATCATGAAGGCCTGATTCCCCCAGTCTCCTCTTAACAGTTGTTCTAGAGATGTGTCTGCTGCTAGAACTCTGTGTGGTATTCATCTGGTCTCTAATCTAAGATGCTGTTAACTTGCGATATCTGAGGCTTGTGACTCAGATGAACTTATCCTCAGCAGCAGAAGTGACTCTTGGTCTTCCTTTCCTGGGGCGGTCCTCATGTGAGCCAGTTTTGTTGTAGAGCTTGATGGTTTTTGCGACTGCACTAGAGGACACATTCAAAATTTTCGCAATTTTTCGGACCGACTGACCGTCATTTCTTAAAGTAATGAGGGCCACTTGTTTCTCTTTACTTAGCTGATTGGTTCTTGCCATAACATGAATTATAACAGTTGTCCAGTAGGGCTGTCGGCTGTGTATCAACCTGACTTCTGCACACGCAATGATGGTACAACCCCATAAATAAGGCAGGAAATTCCCACTAATTAACCCTGACAGGCACACCTGTGAAGTGAAAACCATTTCAGGTGACTACCTCATGAACCTCATTGAGAGAACACCAAGGGTTCGCAGCACTATCAAAAAAGCAAAGGGGCCTACTTTGAGGAATCTAAAATATAGAACTATTAAGAGTATTTCACACTTTTTTGTTAAGTACATATTCCATAGGTGTTCATCATAGTTTTGATGCCTTCAGTGGAATCTACAATGTATAGTCATAAAAACAGGGAACCGCATTGAATGAGAAGTGTAACCAAACATTTGGCCTTTACTGTATGTATGTATGTACCGGTATATATGTATATATATATATATATATATATAATATATATATATAATATAATAAAAATTCTATATATATATATATAGAAAATTTCTTAGAAACAAAATACAGACCACACCTGTATCTGACTCAGCACTATATATATAATATAATATAACATTTCTCCGGCTGCTTTGCGCTCTGCTCAGCCCAGCTCCCTGCTTCTACCGCCTGAGCCACATTGCCTTAAACTACCATGATGTGTGACTGCTACACCAAAAAAGCGGACACGTTGAATCTTTACATGAGCCACAGCTGAACCACGAATGATTGAACATGCAACATGTTACAGGTTGAGTTTTCAAAAAGAAAAACAGTCAGGAGGAGACGGTATGACTCATGCCATATGAAAACCCCTGTGACCGCACAATGCAAGTTCTGCTTTCAAATGTTTAGTTAAAGTAAAAAAGAGGCATTATCATTCAGCACAATGTACTTCAGGGTGGGGATTTTCAACTCTTAATATACTGTAATGCTGGATAGCTTAATGCATAATATTTTAATGGTGGTATTTTGTGAGTAGAATCTGAATCGGCAAAATTCTCTGTAAGGTAAATGTATGTTTTGTTCTGAAGTACAAGTACACAGTAAGTCAGTAGTATAGACCAACATTTGGATTATTAGGTGCTTTGGAGGCCTTCTGTTAATTATTTCGGAGTACAAGGGTTCTGGAGAAAGCTACAAGCAGCAATACAGGAGGCCGAGCAATTGGCCAGTTCCAAACAGGCATGTTTTGAACAGGCACTGCACTAGTAAATGAGGGAAGAGAGAGTTGAGGAGTGACTTGCAACAAAGGTCCCCGGTCCGACATGAACTGAGGACACGCGCCTTAAGCATCAGACCACCATGTCTCCCCTTTTAAAGGATTTATTAACATTTGCCACTATGTGTTATAATACAGATCCAAATTCAAATTCCAATTTATTATCAAAACAGAACATTTTGAATAAACAACTTGTGCTGCCAGTAAAAAGAGTCATGTGAACTCTTTCTATTCTGCATTATATTATTGATTCAGGAATAGGCAAATTGCCAGAAGAAATTTTCCCAGAGCATCTATGGATTACAGTTCATGTGTGAAAGGGGCTTCATAATTTCCCTATGTCTGTGCTACTCCTGTTGGCTTACAGCCCAGATCCCCCCCACTGCGACTGACCATTACCCACATATTCTTTTACATGCAATCAATTGCAAAGGTTCTTGGTGTGTTGATAAGGATGTCTTGGGACAGATCCATGAATTTAAGGGCACAATCTGAAGTTTAATTTCTCCTACTTTTTTCCATGCATGACGTAAGTGAACACTGTTTTGACGAATGCCAGGCTTTATTCTGGAAATATACTTTTGTTTATCCAGACTAGTTAACACCTGACCTCTGCCAGGCTTTATGTATAATTTGTAACTCCTGTTCCTCAAAGGCGTAATTCACCCCCATCATGTTTCATTATCTGAAGTGACAATTTTTTGCCTCATGTCTATCCACCGTCACATCGCGTACATTTTATTCTTACTAAAACTCTGATTTCTCTTGTTTGACTTCTCCCACTCTTCTATATGTGGTTTTCCGCTCAGTAAAGTCATTAGACTTTCGAGATCACTCTGTAATATGTGGCTCATCTTCTCTCTCTCTCTCTCCTCCTGGTGCAAATGCCGCCTGTCTGACTTGCTAACACCTCTTAATTCAAGAAGAAAGAGGTTGGTGTAAGAATCTACGTAGTCCTACTGTCCTGAAGCAATGGTGACTCTACTCGCACAAATTATCCAGATGGCAGCTGCATGTTTCAGTAGCTATTTTATTAATTCGGACTAATTTGATAACCTGTTTATGTATAATTTGTGTTAACATTTTTCTGTCTGTCCATATATGAAAACCATCCATGTGGCTCATGCTCTCCATTCACATAGTTACCATATCATTATGAAAATCTTGCACTTAATAAATGTTCCCTTATTTTCAAATTCTACTAACACTAACAATAATTTAATACTTTGCATTAACAAGTCAAAACGTATCTCACTAGCACTCACTCTTTAATGGAATTATGTTTTATTCCATATTTAAAAAATTAATAAATACAAATAAATAAAGCAATGAATATTTAAATAAATGTTGATATAAACAAGGCAATATAGTTTATTAAATAGGTTTTACTTTGAATTATTTCAGGGGACTTTCATTTCATATGTACATTTATTTATTCCAGGGGATATTATTTCAGACTTAAAGCAACTAGCTAGTAGCCTGGCATTGCCATCATATTACTCTCTGCCAGAGGAAATGAAACATGAGCGTTGCAGATTCGTCTTCCTTTGATTTCCTGGCTAACTAGCTTGGGCAGTCCCCACAGCTGAGACTGATTCGCACGAAGGACAACGGGTGATGCAATCTTAATTGGATTAGCAAATTTAATGGCAGCAACAGAAAATGTGTTGGGATCAGACCATGGTGCTGTACAATTGTGAACTGAAAGTTTATCTTTGTTGCTGGTATCTGCTCACTTCATGGCAAAGTTTTCTCTTGGCAGTGGGGAGAGACGTAGAGTCGGAGGGAGGCAGGGAGAGGGAGCGCAGCAGGCCTTACCTAGCAAATTGCTTTGGTCTGGTCTGAATTTGAGAGATAACCACACCCCTCATTTGAATATAAAAATGAGAAAATTAGAAATAAATAGATAGGGAAATAAAGAAGTGTCTCCTAAAAGTAAATAAATGTGTACTTATGAGATAAAAGTAAATTAAATAAATAAAAGTAAAACTATTTATTTATTGAACTATATTGAATAATTTATATATTTATATTAACATTTATTTATTTATTGCCTCATTTAATTATTCCAGGATCTATTTTATAGGCATATTTATTTATGTATGTATTCATTTATTTTAGAGCCCGATTGATATGTTGGTGGGCCAATATTATTGGCCGATATTAGGCATTGCCCGAACTATCGGTATCATTTACAATGGCCGATTTAAAACACAGGGATGTGTTGCCGTCAGGACAGTTCAAAGGACTTTAAGTTTCATATCTTAAGTTTGTATTTTTATACATTTTATTTATCAGAATTTTAATATATTATGATGTTCCTCTGTTCTGTTGTGACAATAAAGCAAATTATTATTTTAGTGAGAACTCATAACAAATGTTAGGGAAATGTGTTTATGTTTTGTTACGCATTTCTGGATTTCTTTTTTTTTAAATATATATATAATATATATATATATGTGTGTATCGGCTGATGTTTCAGAATATTGAATTTTTTTAAATAACCAAATATTTGTATCGATATCGCCCTTAAGAATCCTTTATCAGTCGGGCTATAATTTTTTTTATATTAAATAAAATGGCTTTCTATAATCTTAGGACTAAGGTTCCTTAAGCCCAGTTCAGACCAAAGATTTGCAACGATGCAACCACGTGTTAGAACATTGCAGGGAAAGGATGCAGCGGTCTGCACTGGCCCATCCCAGCTCGACTCAAGCCAGCTGATGGCATCGCCTGGGACTCCGCAGCCCCATGAACTGAGACTCATTCCTCGTCATAGTGGCCACGGGTTCGGTTCCGACCTGTGACTTTTTGCTGCATGTCATCCCCTCTCTCTCCCCCCCCCCTTTCCTGACTTAATCAGTCCTATAAAAAAAGGCAAGAAAATCCCCAAAACATAACCTGTTACAAACAGCTGGTTAAAATGGCAAGAGTTTTATACGGAGGCCGAATGACAACCCAACAGCACGTTGGGTGGTCTAGCGAGCTTGAGAGTGACTGAAAAGAGCAGTGAATCAGAGAAATAAAACAATGTTTTTTCCGTTTTATCACTACTAGAAATGCAATTGTTGCAAGTATCTCACTATCACTGTTTACATTCATTTTTTAAGAAGCTATAAATATCCGGCAATTTAAAAAAAAAAAAAAGCCTAGAATACAGAAGATTAAAGGGAAGTACAAAGAATCATTGCTGTGGAGATGATACACCATCTTGATTCGTTGGTTTAAACTGGCAGGTTTTAGAACATTGCAGACCGGTGTGTTGCAAGTAGTTGCAAGTTTCAACTTGTCTCGTCCCAAATCTTTGGTCGGAACTGGGCTTTAAATAAATTTGTAGTGCAAATTTCTGATCTAAAACACCACATATTAATATTACTAAGTATGATTAAAAACCACAGTATAGAATGTGCTGCATTAAAATTGTAACCTACATTGTAACCTATACACTGACAAGTAACTTGGCATATATAATAGGAAGATACATCTAAAACAACCCTTTTAATTAAAAACACCATGGTTCCCTGTGTGTTGCTCTTAAGGGAGGAAGAAGGTTTCTCCGGACAAGATGGTGGAGATGCAGGCAAAGATTGAAGAGGAAAGAAAGGCATTGGAGGCCAAGCTGGACATGGAGGAGGAGGAGAGGAACAAGGCAAGGGCAGAGCTGGAGAAGAGGGAGAAGGACCTACTTAAAGCTCAGTGAGTCCATGAAAAGAGAAATATTTTAATTTTTGATGATCTTTTTAAGTGTGGTATTCATAAAACTGGTATTCATTAGTTTAATTGTTAGTGGATGTGGTAAACTCTGATTTTAAGTCTGCTCCATCTCTAACCCCTTAGGCAAGAGCATCACCTTTTGCTGGATAAATTGTCGGCCTTAGAGAAGAAGGTGATTGTGGGTGGGGTGGATCTCTTGGCCAAGGCTGAGGAGCAGGAGAAGCTTTTGCAAGAGTCCAACAATGAACTGGAAGAACGTCGCAGGAGAGCGGAGCGGCTGCGGAGGGAGCTGGAAGAGAAAGAGGTAAATGTAGATGACCAAAAACCAATCCAACTACCAAATACCTCTTACATCCATGTCTCCGTTTAGTCGTTATTTCAGTAGAGCTAAAGGTTTTAATTATCTCCCGTCAAATTTTTTCTACCTTTCACCTACGGTATCTTTTTCTTAATCATCACTGCTGTGACTTCTTATTTAATCTGATTTTTTATTTTATGTAGGCAAAGCACCTACGGTATCTTTTTCTTAATTATCACTGGTGTGACTTATTGTTTAATCTGATTTTTTATTTTATGTAGGCAAAGCACTTAAACAAACAAATTTTCTTTCAACTTTTATGTTTTGTTTCTCCTACGTTGTTGTTACATATTAAACTGTTATCATACTTTTAAATGGAGACTTTTTTATAATCCCCTTGCGGTTTTTTGTCTTCCTTGCACATGTTTTAATGATTGATTTGTGACTATGTACAATTTATTTTGATGTGCAAGCTAAAGAATAAAAAAATCAGCTGATGATGAGTAGTTAGTAATTCATGCTGTTACATGAATATGTGCATTACTTGCATCAAATTGATAACTCCAACCACTGTCAAGCTGTAACTATCTACTTTTCATCCTAGAGTTAATACTTTTTTTGCTAAGATATCTTAAGTAAACAAATGAGTTAACAACCCAATTACATAAGACACATGTGACATCATTTGTCTGCCACTCTACCATGGGACACAGTGGGTGTCAAGATATGACATCAGATACCACATACTCTAAATATGTCAATCGTGACGTTGGTTTGATTTGGATTGAAATGGCTACAACGTTGTGGTTGGAAAATACTCACTCTCTCACTTGCTTTGTGTACAAGCACTATTCAGAGAAATAGCAAGGGGAGTCGAGTCCTTTCAGTTTGAAGTGATGCAAATGTCAGGATTTGAAAACACTTTCTTACATACACAAATGACAGTTTTAAGACACCATCTTGACTTATGCCTCCATCTATTTAGATTCTTCACTGGCATGACCACAGACTACTTGTTTGCTTGCTTCTACATAATCACTGATCCCTCTGCCTCTCCTTCTTAAAACAGCAAGAACGTCTGGACATAGAAGAAAAGTACACTAGTCTGCAGGAGGAGGCTCAAGGAAAGACCAAGAAGCTAAAGAAAGTATGGACCATGCTGATGGCTGCCAAATCAGAAGTAAGCAAAACCTTAAAGAGTAACACAGAGAGATCATACATGCCCTGTCAGGGCCGCAGGCTGATGTGGTGTGTAGAGACAATCATATAGCACATAGGATCATTTGCCCCATCATTATGACAGCCCGAATTCCTATAGAAAATTGTGTAATATACTTTTTCAATCAAGCTTAAACTGATAAGACTAACTTAAACCATGATTCATAACTTAATTGGCCAGGGAAATTAAGAAAGAAAACAAATGGATCCACAGTGGTTGTTGTTTTTTCTGTTAGATGGCAGATCTACAGCAAGAGCATCACAGAGAGATTGAGGGCCTCCTGGAGAACATCCGCCAGCTGAGTCGAGAGCTGCGTCTCCAGATGCTCATCATAGACAACTTTATTCCCCAGGAATACCAGGTGTGTATGTTTATGTTTATGTACTTACTAGGGATGAGCGAGTACAGCATTATCTGTATCTGTATTATTATTAAGTAAAATGTAATGAACAAGAGTTTTCATACTCATTAATATAACTTTCATTTTTAAACTTTTAATTTTTCTATGATCAGTGTGATCATTTTTTTTTTGCGTTTTTTTTTATTTTCACACCAGGTATGTGTGAGTGTGTGTGTCTGGGAGTGAGTAAGAGATACACAGAGAGAGAGAGAGAGAGAGAGAGAGAGAGAAACAAAGAGAGAGAGGGGGACGGGGGGTTGGAATGTGTTTGTGTGTGTATCTTAATTTGTAATATTCATTTATACCGCAACTGCCTTTTATTTTTTTTTATAAAACATAGCAAGAAAGTTTCAGACACTCAAAAAAACTGGTTAGAGCCAGCAGGCAGTTTAAAAAAAAAAAAAAAAAAACTCTGACGGCAGAGATGCAACTTGAGTCGCATTCTACCAAGCACTATGTCTGAACAAACCCCACGTTACCAGAAATCTCCTGGTTACTAAGTAGGCCTACTTGTTCAAACCGAAGTATAAAACAAACCTGAAGCTTGAAGAAACCCTAAATGTTATTGGAAAGCCCTGCGGACCTGAGGAGAGAGACAGCTGTTCACTTCTCCGTGTCCTGAGTGTGTGTGAGCAGAGGGGCACACAACAACAGAAGGAATCTGTGTGTGTAGGAAGGGGCGCTGGGACTAGCCTATCACAGAATAGTGTAGGGGGGGGGCGCTGGGACTAGCCTATCACAGAATAGTGTAAGGGAGAGGCGCTGTGACTAGCCTATCACAGAACGCAGACAGTCAATGGAGAACTTTTGTTCAATCCGAGTACAGATATTGACTCGCATTACTCGGATAATACTTGTACTCGGCAAAAGTGCTTTATCCGTAACGGATACTGGTCAGCGAGTACTCGTCTCATCCCTAGTATTTACATTGGTTAGCATAGTAGCTTTCAATTGTGTTTTCAGTATTTTGCCTTTACCTATCATCACTTGTATTGTTCCTTCACATCAGTACACACAAAGAAGAGGAATAAAATAAAAATCTGCCTTGGTCACTGACAGATTTTCACTTTATTTAGGTTGTGTTGAACTTTTTAGCCATATAGCTGTTTTTTTCTACTCTGTAAAATAAATGACACAAGCAATAAGTCAGCCAATAGAGTAGATGGATTGACAATAACTATAATATATAACACATGGACCTGGCTTGTACAAAGCTCACAACCACACAGACCTACGGAATCATGAACATGTAGCAGGCTGCACACATTGTACAAACACAAGTGGACTTCTCTCCAGAGGCAGAGAAGGCAAACAGTAACACAGAATATGCTTCAGTTAACAACATGTTAAGATTTTTCAGGGTTTAAATGTAAATAAATGCACACAAACAAACTATAAAAACAGCTCTACACAACAAAGTCAATGCAAACGTTTCGCACAGCATCATTACATACAGTCTAGGGCTGCAATTAACGATTGTCTTCATTGACGATTAATCTGTCAATTATTTTCTCGATTCATCAATTAGTTTTTTGATCTATAAAATGTCAGAAAATGTTGATCAGTGTTAATGTGCTGCTCTAACAAAGTCCAAGCAAAGATTTGAATTTGTGCCTGGCGATGCAAACGACGCAAAGCGCAACTTGAAATTACTTACCTTGGGTGTGAAATTGGCGTGCGGCTGTGACGCGAAAGCCTATCAGTGTTGAGATTATTCTGCACAGCATTGCCTTGATCAATCAAAAGTCCATTCAGTGAAAGAACATTTCAAAAGCTGTCAGCTACAACAGACCTGACACAGCATGATTTCCGACTTCTCCCAAATTGTGCTCTGCATTTCGTTTAAACACAACATAAGAAGCGCATAAGCAGATACTTTTCTTCACCTTTAGGTTTCTCCACCTGCATGGACCAACTAGTAGCCTAGCTAATTTAGGGAGCTTTGCATCTATAATAATGTCTGTCCTTGCTTTCAGTTTTTATATTTTCTCATGTTTCCTGTGTAGGAGATGATAGAGAATTACGTGCACTGGAATGAAGACATTGGAGAATGGCAGCTGGTGAGCTCACTTTGCTTATCTCAAGCACACACTGTGGTTTGCAGTTTGATTGACATCAATCTCAAAGTGCAAACTCTGAGTTAAGGAATACTTCTTAGTAATGTGTGTCTTTGTACTGTATCATCTCACTTTCAGAAATGTGTGGCATACACTGGCAACAATATGAGAAAACAGACCCCTGCTCCAGACAAAAAAGAAAAAGATGTGAGTTTTTGGGATTTCAAAAAAAAAAATGTTATTCCTTCATGTGATAGTTTGTGTAATGAATAATGTTCATATTTTCCCTCCTTGACAATGTATTTTTGACTCTGTTCTCTTGTCTTCTGTCCCTGCCCGCTGTAGCCATTTGAGGTGGATTTGTCCCACGTGTATCTGGCCTACACAGAGGAGAGCATGCGGCAGTCACTGATGAAACTAGAGAGACCCAGAACATCAAAAAGTGGCAAGAGTGGCCGACCCAAGACTGGAAGAAGGTAATCTACTTCCTATGAAGACCACAGACACCTAAAGCTTCACATCCTGTTGAGCATTATGGTTATTTTGATCAGTCTTTGGCCTTTACATTTGTCATTTCAAGGATCTCTTATTAAGATTTGCACTCAAATGTCCACTCGGACACATTTATGCATCTCCGTTGCTTAGATTACACATCTGTTTGAATCTATCTTGGTTTGTCCCGTTTCACTGACTGTGCACCGGCAGTTAGTTACAGTGGGGAGAACAAGTATTTGATACACTGCCGATTTTGCAGGTTGTCCTACTTAAAAAGTAGAGGTCTGTAATTCTTATCATAGGTCGTCTTCAACTGTGAGAGACAGAATCTAAAACAAAAATCGAGAAAATCACAATGTATGATATTTAAATAATTAATTTGCATTTTATTGCATGACATAAGTATTTGATCACCTACCAACCAATAAGAATTCCGGCTCTCACAGACCTGTTAGTTTTTCTTTAAGAATTCCTCCTGTTCTCCACTCATTACCTGTATTAACTGCACCTGTTTTGAACTTGTTACCTGTATAAAAGACACCTGTCCACACACTCAATCAAACAGACTCTAACATCTCCACAATGGCCAGAGAGCTGTGCAAGGACATCAAGTATAAAATTGTAGACTTGCACAAGGCTGGGATGGGCTACAGGATAATAGGCAAGCAGCTTGGGGAGAAGGGAACAACTGTTGGCGTAATTATTAGAAAATGGGAGAAGTTCAAGATCACGGTCAATCTCCCTCGGTCTGGGGCTTCATGCAAGATCTCACCTCGTGGGCATCTGGTCAATGACCTGAAGAGAGCTGGGACCACAGTCTCAAAGAAAACCATTAGTAACACACTACGCCGTCATGGAATTAAATCCTGCATCACACGCAAGGTCCCCCTGCTCAAGCCAGCGCGTGTCCAGTCCAATCTGAAGTTTGCCAATGACAATCTGGATGATCCAGAGGAGGAATGGGAGACGGTCATGTGGTCTGATGAGTCAAAACATCATTCTTTGGGGATGCTTTTCTGCAAAGGAGACAGGTCGACTGCACCGTATTGAGGGGAAGTTGGATGGGGCCATGTATTGCGAGATCTTGGCCAACAACCTTCTTCTCTCAGTGATTGCATTGAAGATGGGTTGTGGCTGGGTCTTCCAGCATGACAACAACCTTAAACACACAGCCAGGGCAACTAAGTAGTGTCTCTGAAAGAAGCATCTCAAGGTCCTGGAGTGGCCTAGCCAGTCTCCAGACCTGAACCCAATAGAAAATCTTTGGAGGGAGTTGAAAGTCTGTTTTGCCCAGCGACAGCCCCGAAAAACCTTAAGTATCTGTAGGTCTGTATGGAGGAGTGGGCCAAAATCCCTGCTGCAGTGTGTGCAAAATTGGTCAAGAACTACAGAAAACATATGATCTCTGTAATTGCAAACAAAGGTTTCTGTGCCAAATGTTAAGTTCTGCTTTTGTGATGTATCAAATACTTATGTCATGTATTAAAATGCAAAATAATTATTTAAAAATCATACAATCTGATTTTGGGAATTTTTGTTTTAGATTCGGTCTCTGACAGTTAAAATGTACCTATGATAAAAATTACAGACCTCTACATGCTTTGTAAGTAGGAAAACCTGAAAAATAAGCAGTGTATCAAATACTTGTTCTCCCCTCTGTAGTTACTATTGAGAAGATCGATTGTATATTGGTCTTGGAGACACTACTGCATTTATGCCTTTTATGCATATTCTGCCTTTCTCACATCAGATCTTGATCTGATAACCCTGATTCTGTGGTAATTCGCAACTTGTTTGTAAACGGTTTGCCCTTTTGCCATTTCAGCTTGTGGTTTCACACAGTTTATCTGCACTTTAATAAATTGAATGCATTCATGTATGCATGTCCATGTGTACAGCCCACCTCTGGAAAATAGGGCTTCCTAAAAACTGCTGTGTTGTTAAAACTCTGAATTTACTATGCTTTGAACATTGACTGGCATCCTTCTTTCATCTTTCATCTGCGGGTACATTTCAAAAGTGACAGATACAATTTCTGAGTGGCAGACAAATTTTTTTTTTGCCCGCCGCAGTGAAGAATGTTAATTTCAGATCCTGCTCCTATGAGTAAAGACAAAAGTTACTGGCTGTGGATGTTTGGTAGCTCTGTATAATTAGTCTATTTATTGAATGCAATATGAAACGTGAAAATGATGGTATTTGCTGTTATCATGATATACTGTTATTCTGAGAAATAAGAACGCTGAAAGTTCTCTGAAGTTGATAAGACTTAATCTCCCCACAGGAAAAGATCTGCAAAGCCAGATGCTGTGATCGAATCCCTTCTGCAGTGAAGACAGCGCAGAGGACAGCTTGGTTTTACTGAAAATTTCATGTTACTTGAGGAAACAAATTCATTAGTCATTTCTGAAGAATTTATTGTTCAACATTATTTAAAAGAGTAACTGAATACACTGTATAGCTGGTATGGTTTGAAATGTGAATGAGCTGCACCTCTGATAGGATTAAGACCTCTTGGCCAAGGGGACCTGTTATTTGTATTGTAGTGTAAGACTTCTTTGTGGATGTCCAACATTTTAATGTCACTTTGGAACGCATTTCGGTGGCAGCAGCTTCTGTCCGAATAAAACTTTTACCTTAGCACCTCTAGCATTAAGGATAAATCAACCATGAACCTATTTCACTTGCAAATTCATTGGTTTTCAGCATCCTATTTCAGATTGTTGAAAATAGAATTGTGTACCTATAAACTGCATTCATATCCTCTGAAATGTGTTGAGTGTATTGACCACACTTTAGTTAAGTTGTAACGTCTGGATTACTGATTTCCTGCTTTCAAATTAAACAGCCCATGCTGATAGAAATACATTATAATTTATTCTAATTGAGGGTGTATTTTCACTTAAATTACAGGAAATCATTATACTCTGAGCACAAGTTGTAGCCTTAGTGTTATTAAATAAAATAAATCATTAACATGGAGAGGAAAAAAGATTTTTAAAAACACTAATGTGGAGGGAACAAGTAGAGGGGGGTGTGTAATATCAAGTATGGAACTGAAAAGTGCATTTTATACTTTTTCTCCTTTATGAAGCATAGGGACATGCATGCCAGCCAGCTCTTATGTTAGTGCCATTCGCTATTCTAAGCAAGTCTTTTTATTTATTGTTAAATGTCCGAACCCATTGTGTTACATTAACTTACACGATACATACTGTATGCCTTAGTTTAATGCACTAGGATGTTTTAGTGACGATTTCATTTTATGATATCCTGTAGTGGAGTTTTATTTTGTATCATAATTTATGTCAAATGTTTACATCCACCAAACCCCTGGATATTCTATTTATTAAATTATTTTACACATTTCATCTCACATTATTTTTGATCTTTCTTGGTTTCATGTTTGTTTGGATTTAAATAAATAAAGGTTATGATGGCAAATAAGAGCCATAAAAATATACTTTCATTTGCACTTCCTACTGTTAGGAACAGTAAGTAATTGGTGTCTTAAAAAGTAGTCATGTTAAAAAATTGTTCAGTGTGAAAAGTGTGGTTGACTAGACCGTTGGACTTGAATGATGAGGATAGATCGCTGATACCTACAACATAGCAGGCATGCTGTGAACAAGACGGACTCAAACGACAAACCAATGGGCCAGTATAATTTATTGATGTATAAATAAAAACACTACAAAAATAAGATATGTAGGAAAATAAATATTACATTTGCAATAAATAGAAATAAGTTATGTAGATTACATCTGTTAAATAATACATATGATCACTCCGAATTATTCAAACATTGGATGAGGTGTTCCTTGCACAGCTGTGTACATTCGCTGATGTCTATGAGAAGATCGCTTAGGGGATATTTGTCGGTTGTGTTCAGGGTACAATTGGTATTACCACTCTGAAACAAAATCACAATGACAATTTTAGTTTTAAGCAAACAAAGATCTGAACACACAAAGTGATAGAATATGTTTTACATTAAAGAGCATATTCATTGGTAGAACGGATGCCTTTCAGAGTCACTGTAAGCAAGTTTAATTTATTGAGATTTGGTTTAGTTTAGGACTAATAAGCATGTTCAATGGCATTGAATTCCTTTTTACCTTTTCGTTTAATTTTTTCAACTGACGGATGAGCCTTTCTGCATCTGGTACATTATTGGTTGATGATACATTGGCATCCACCAGAGCCTTCTGAGCCAAACAGAAGAACCCTTTCTGCGCAGAGAAAGGCACAATTGTTTTTTTTAACAAGCTAAAGTTATGACTTAATCAGTTCAGAGAAACAGGCTTAACGTCATTTTGAGGATTTCACAAGTTATACATCTATATCATGTACAATAACAATAATCAGAAAAGATGTCCAACATACCACACACGTTGAGCCGCCATCTGATATCACTTTCACTTT
>NC_045742.1:19773949-19803694 GCF_008692095.1 Etheostoma spectabile
CTCTGACAAGATAAGACATATAAGTCAGTATATCATAAAACAAACAAACAAACCACATGTTTTTGTGTGGGTTTCTTACCGATTTAGTGACCTGTTTCTCCAGGGATGAGGCACTTTGAAGAATATCATCTAGTAGCTGTTCTTTTGTCTTATGTAGGGATGCTGCGTAGACCATCACGAGCATTGTCGTCAGTGTAAGAATTGTAAAGTTCATGTTGTTAAAAGAGACTACGAGCGAGCAGTCAGGTTGAGCAGAATAACCTACATACGCTACTGTTGCTACTTATATATTCTGCCATTATGCTGACACTATAACACTGAGACCACAGTATACAAACACGTCAGAGGAGGAAGACACCAAATAAGGTTTGATGTGTATCTGTTTTATCAAATTTCCACTAGGTGCATGGAGTTATCTATGACTAAGCAATTACCTGTTAAGTCTTTATCAACAAAGATCTCGCCATTTGTTGGTCATCACCTTGTGTTAACATCCTATGAAAGTTATACTAATGTGTAAGTCAAATGGCACAGATTATCTAACCAAATACTGTAACTTTAGCTTCTTATAGATTCAGCTTCTCAGTCTATATTTACATACCAAGCCAATATTTTTATATACTAAGTGAATATATTGAGATTTTATGTCAACATTTTGAGATATTAAGTCAACATTTTAAAGTTTGTCATTACTTAATGATTCTTAGTCAATGTTCTGAGATACTAAGTTGACATATTGAGATACAAAGTCAACATTTTCAGATATTAAATTGTGTGACAGTGAGCTTGCAGGCAGCCATTTTCATTACTATTTTTAGAAAAACCTATGCCTCTTCCAACATGTCAAAATGTCGGTGGTGAGTAGGCACAAGGAAAATAGTTTGAGTCAAGCTTTTAGCATCATCTCATATCAGGAAGAGGAAAATGTGACTGACGTTTCCTTTTTTACTCTCGGGGACAAGACCCCAAAACAGCTGTTTAAGTTATACCTGCTCATCATGAATTGGTCATAAAATGTGCTCTGAACTTCCTCTAAGTCATAACAGTAGAAAACCACAGTCTTCCAAAAATAATACTGCACAAATATTAGATGTTGCCATGGTTAATTGAACACAACATATGAACATTCACAATGCAGGGAGGAAAAAGTATGTGAACCTTTAGACTTAATAACTGGTTGACCCTCCTTTGGCAGCAATAACCAAACGTTTCCTGTAGTTTCAGATCAGACGTGCACAACAATCTGGAGTAATTTTGGACCACTCCTCTTCACAAAACTGTTTCAGTGTAGCAATATTCCTGGGATGTCTGGTGGGAATCGATCTCCTAAGGTCATGCCACAGCATTTCAATCGGGTTGTGGTCAGTACTCTGACTGGGCCACTCCAGAAGGCGTATTCTGTGTTGTTGAAGCCATTTTTTTGTTGAATAATTGTATGCTTTGGGTCCTTACGTATGGGACCGTTTTATATACGTTTATATACGTTTTGGGACCGTACGTATCCAATTCCTTATATTTCTTTATTTCTTGTATTTCTACTCTATTTATAATATTGTGCAACTACAACACAGAGTTTCCCTTCGGGGATCAATAAAGTATTTCTGATTCTGATTTCTGATTCTGATTCTTGTCCTGTTGCATCCCCTCCTCTGTTGAGCTTCAGTTGGCGGACAGATGGGCGTACGTTTACCTGCCAAATGTTTTGATAAACTTTGGAATTCACTTTCCCATCAATGACAACAATCCGTCCAGGCCCTGAGGCAGCCCCAAATCATGATGCTCCCTCCGCCATGTTTTACAGTGGGGAGGACGTTTTGATGTTGGTGTGCTGTGCCTTTTTTTTCCCTCCACACATAGTGTTGTGTGTTCTTCCCAAACAACTCAATTTTGGTGTCATCTGTCCAAAATATCTTTTGCCAGTAGTGCTGTGGACCATTCAGGTGCTCTTTTGCAAACTTCAAAACGTGCTACAATATTTTTTTGGGACAGCAATGGCTTCCTCCGTGGTGTCCTCCCATGTACTCCATTGTTGTTTAATGTTTTCCTTATTGTAGATGTGTCAACAAAAATGTTAGCATGTGCCAGAGATTTCTGTGGGTCTTTAGCTGACAATCTAGGATTCTTCTTTACCTCATGAAGCATTCTGCGCTGTGCTCTTGCAGTCATTTGTACAGGACAACCACACCTAGGGAGAATAGTAACAGTGCTAAACTTCCTCCATTTGTAGACCGTCTGTCTTATCGTGGACACATGAACATCAAGGCTTTTGGAGATACTTTTGTGACCCTTTCCAGGTTTATGCAAGTCAACAATTCTTGATCACAGGTCTTCTGAGAGCTCTTTTCTGCGAGGCATGGTTCACATCAGACAGTGCTTCTTATAACCAGTAAACCCAAAAGAGGTGTGTGTTTCTAAAGGGCAGGACAGCTCACAGCAACACATCCAATATCATCACACTGATTGGAGTCAAGGTTGGCTCTCTTCTGGCTCCAATTAGCTCTTGGAGAGGTCATTAGGCTAGGGGTTCACATACTTTTTCCTCCCTGCACTGTCAATGTTTACATGTTATGTTCAATTGAACCATGGCAACATTTAATGTTTGTGTAGTATTATTTTCAGCAGACTGTGTTTTTCTATTGTTACGACTTAGATGAAGTTCAGAGCACATTTTATGACCAATTCATGCAAAACTCCACGCAATCCCAAGGGATTCAAGTACTTTTTCTTGCAACTGTGTTTAGTGAAACTGTCATATAAAACTGGTAATTAGACAAGTCAGAAGCTCAGTTTGAACACTTATTGTTAATAAGATAAGATTGCAGAGCAGGACAGTGACTGGACGTTTTCGCTGAACTTGAGTTCATATATCTTTGAATACTAACACATTCACATCTCCACATCTCTGCATACACTGACAACCTTTGAAGAAGAGCTCCATCTTTAGGTGATATTTGTAACTTATTCACAACATTCACAATTCAGTTGATCTATGCTCCAAATAATTATGTTCTTTGTTGTGCAATTAGAAAGTTGTAATGGTAAACTTTAGAATACAAACATTCATAAAAATGTATAAACTAATGAAATACAAAAATAAAATAATACTGGTGGCTCCCAAACTTTTTGGCTTGTGACTCCTAACAAAAAAGCTGTGTTTGGTTGAGGCCACTTGTCATGTCTACCACGAGCTGTTAGCAGTTCCACTAAAAGAGACATTTCCCCTCTAAACTCGTCCAATGGGTCAATAAAGAAAAAAAGTTCAAGGCACTCTGAAATGTAGTGGAGTATAAAGTAACACAAACATAAATACTATAGTAAAGTGAAAGCATCCTACCTCAAAATTGTACTTCAGTACAGTATTTGAGTAAATGTCCTTACTTTCCACCACTGCTGTTTACACAAGTCAGTGCCGTGGAGTCCTTCCACTTTCTGGGCTCCATCATCTCCCAGCACCTCGAGTGGGAGCTGAACATCAGCTCTCTCATCAGCGGTTCCTCAGATGTTCTTCCTGCGGCAGCTGCAGAAGGTCAACCTACCAAAGACCATGATGGTGCACTTCTACACAGCCATTATTGAGTCCATTCTCACCTTCTCCTCCATCAACATCTGGTACGCTGCTGCCACTAACAAGGACAAGGGCAGACTGCAGCATATCATTCGCTTCGCTGACAAGGTGATTGGCTGAAATCTACCTGCCCTCCAGGACCTTGAAGGCTGGCAGGAAAGACCCACCCTGGACACACTTTCTGAAATAACTTTTGCCCTCTGGCAAGAGGGACCATAACCTCATATCACAAACACACTGTCTTTCCAACTGCAGTGAGGCCCATAAATAAGGCCCGGGACCCTCAATTACACAGACTCTTAACCACACGTGACAATAACGCACATCGGTATCCCTGACCATTGCACATTATATACTGTGAACTTTTGCACATCACCAATATTTTTGCACACACTGCACAAAACACAACAGCCTTCTTTTCCTTTCTAAAACAGTTCTTATTGTGTCTTAGATATTTTAAATTGTAATATTTTTATTCTATAGGCCTATTTAGGTTCTACTTTGCTTTATTGTTTATTTCCTTTTTAATATGTTTATCGTATGCACAAACACACCAAGTGAAATTCCTTGCAAGTGAAAACTTACTTTGGCGCTAAATCTGATTCTTAAATTTATTCATTCTTTTTTCTTTCTTTACAATGTTGTGTTTGTATTTTAAATTATTTGAACACTTATTCCACCACTGATTATTATTATTTTTTTGTAAATCCATCTATCTATCAATATGGCTACACCACGTTGAGAACCTTTACGCTGCAACTGCCCAACTACACTTTAAGAAACAGAGAACATTTGTTTGGATGTTAGAGGTTGGATGAAAGAAGCAAAACAGCGGGCCTTTCTGAATTAACAAATGAATTGGAAATACACATGGATGTATTTAGAGAACTACAGCCATGGATTTATCAATGTTGCTAGATAGATTTAAAAAAAGAAAAAAGAAAAAAAAAATCAGTGGTGGAAGAAGTGTTCACATAATTCAAAGTACAAACAACACAATACAACATTAAGTATTTCTGATTCTGATTTCACTTCCTAGAGAGAAAACCATTCCCTCCTCGGCTAAACGAATCAATCAGCTCCGTTGAGACTGGGCCACTCAGAGCGGGAGAGCGCCTGAGACGGTCAGCCAATGGGAAAGCTCACAGGATTTAGGCTAGATGCGCCATTTTGCTGCGTCCACAGCCATCCGGCAAGATGGTCCCCTTGCTTTGTCTCCCCTGACCGGAGTTGTTTCTGTATTCTGAGGCTATACTTGTTTCCCCGCCATTGAAAATCTGCAAATTGGATTGAAAAGGGTAACCTGTATCTAAAACTAAACGTCTCTGTCCGTCAAGAAATGACGACGATGAAAAGCAGGTAGGAACAGTGATTAGCTTGTTTGTTAAGACAAGTCAATTCTGCAATGATTACTGTAACGGCGAGCCGGGCCATAACTGCTTATTGCTAACGTTAGTTAGCAAGCTGGCTGAGTTATAGCTATCAGCTGCGCAGCCGGCATTGTTGAAATGTGTACACACGCAGATTCAGATGTGGATAAGCGTTATACAGAATATTTGTCAACGTAATTCAAAATTTAAAAGCGCTTCTTTGTAAAAGTGTAATATTTTTACTTGGTTTGTATTGTAGTTAGCTAACATTACAGTGCTACTTTTTGATGCTACTAGGTAGCTACTAGGGTTAGTGCCCTGGTTCGTGCCATGGTGTCGTCAGAAGGAGGGAAGGCCTCCTGCGCGTGCATATTTCGGTGCATGCCCATGCATTGGACCTTTTATGCACTGCCGAGATTTCAACGTTCTAGGGCAACTTGTGGCAGTGAAAATAAGTAGTAATGCATTAACGGTGACCGCTAAACCTGCTATTGTTAGCGAGCCTAAATTGGCATCCCAGATAGTAGTTCCTGTGTTGTCAAAACATAGAACGGCTGCGTTGAGACAGAAGCATCACAAACCTAACAATGCATGAGCGCACGCTGCTTGGTACGCGAGTGGGCTCTTTTTTCTGACAGTATTTTGGATACATTTTAGGCCTGGTTGCTGCTGAAAGTACTGAGCTAAGAAAGCTCAACACAGCTTGTAGCGCTCTAATCAGCACATTATGATGACGCAAACGACACAATAAATAGCGACGCCTCTGTATCAAAATACCATAGACAGTTAAAGAAAATACACGTAAAATAATGTGATGATCACACAAAAGCTCCATTAGGTTAAACCTTAGCCCGATATTATATAATGATAATATTACTTATTTACTGTTGTTGCCCCCTCCCCCACCCCTAGACTTACACCAACAGTCAAACATCGTCTGCAACCTTGCATGGATAAAACCCTAATGTGTAACGTTAATAGTAATTGTAGTAGTTACTTATCTTTCTTGAACACACATATGTGTGTGTGTGTGTGTGTGTATATATATATATTACAAATGGTCTTGTATAAGGACAATATAAAAATAGTTAGGCCTATGGAAATTTGAAAATATTAGTGAGAAGATGAAATTAGTGGATGTTTTGTAATAATTTAATTTACGGCTGTGGTTTACTTTTTCCGGCCAGTTCAGTGCTTTACTGTATTGAGTATTTTTTCGGCTGAATGAAGATGCACGATATATCTGGGTATTTTCTACAAAGTGGGCCCATGTTGCAGGTTTAACTTTCTAATGAATTTGTGCAATTTGCTAGTTGTTAATAAACATTTTAACAGTTATCCATTGTATTTGATGGTGTTGGATATCACAAAACGGAATATAATACAAAAACTAGGCACTATTTTACAGCGGTTTGCAATGATTCTCCTTTCCCCCACAATACATTGCATGACGTCACGTTGGGGAGAAAACAGAGCAGCCCGCCTTGTCTTTGCCACTGGACTTGCCTAAGATGGCTTTTGGTCTTTTAATATTAACAGTCTATGGTCTTGACCAAGCCCAGGTGACTTTACTATGTGTATAATAATATTGGAGGGAAAGTGAAACACAGCATAGACGGGGATGTTGTTCAGCTTGGAACTAACAACACGATCCCTGTCACTAGATGTAAAGAAAATGTTGACGTTCACTCAGTGCTATTCAATGACAGTAAAAAGAAAAGTCATTGTATGCACTGCTGCATCGCTAAATGACAGCAACACACCAGAAGACTTCCCCTCTCGGAAATTTCTCATTTGCCCTCTCACGTCCGGCAGGTTTGAAGTTATACCGCTGCTGGCCTTTCCACCTCTTCCTCATCCAAGTTAGTTGCCATAGTTCTAGCTGCAACAGCCTATAAACAGCCTATGTTAAATAAAAAGGCCTTCTACAACAATAACTGATTAAAAGTATGAGAGTGCGAGTGATGGTGTGATGGACTGAAGTGTATGATAGAAAAACCTTCTTTGATTATGAACTTGATTGTCACAGTACAATGCTCTAGTTTATCAGTAAAGTGTATGAACTACACAACAAACTAGCTTCTATTAAGAGTGACGGCTAAATCATAGTGAACAGGTCTGGTGCGGGTTGAATTCACATTGGTAGGTCACCTGCATTATGTACGTCTCTGTGTATAAAAGGTCTGTATGTAGGGCTGCGCAAAATATCAATATTGTGATAGAAGACTTGATAATCTACTTACATTTTGAATGTCATAATAGGGCGTAGACTAAGTGTAGTCCTTTTTCCTGTTTTTATAATATCAGCGGTGCAGATACTAATTTTAGAGCTGCAAAGACTAATCGATTAGTTGTCAACTATTAATTAATCGGTTAATTGGTTTGCCATTTTTATGATGTTCTCTGATTCCAGATTTTTAAATGTGAATATTTTGTTGTTTCTTCACTCCTCTGTGACAGTAAACTGAATATCTTTGAGTTGTGGACAAAACAAGCATTTAGAAGATGTCATCTTGGGCTTTGAAAGTCACGGACTGACATTTTTTGTAACCATTTTCTGACATTTTATAGCCCAAACAACTAATAAATGAATCGAAAAAATAATTGATTGAATATTCGTCTCACTGGCTCTACTCATAGAACTAGCCAACCTTAATTTTTGTTATAACAGTAACTACTGGAACCTTCTGTGTGTTTTGCCTCTGCGTCCGCCACAACAGAGCATTACCAGCAGAAGGTTTCAAAAAATGTAGAATTTCAAAATCAAAATCGTAGGCCTTAAAGTCTTAAATTAGTAAAGTATTGTGTTCTTGGTTGTTAGAAACATTATTAACAAAACACGACCAAGTGTCATTGGAGTCACTTTACCTTTTGGTTACTACAAAGATGGACTAAAAAACAACTTCTTCAGTTTCCACTTATACACTGAACCCCCCCCCCCACACACACACACACACACACACACACACACACACACACACACACAGGTCTATGCCTCTAACAGCTGCGCTATCCAAAAGACAAAAACAAAACTCCACCTAGTGTGGGAAACTAGGGAGTAAAAGGGAAGAAGTCTAGGCCAGTTCTTCTGTGAACTGTGTGACCTTGGATGCTTAAGACAAGGATGGCTATTATAGGTGATACAAAGAAAGAGATATTCGGTTTAACAGTTACATTTTTCTAACATTGGTTATTTAATTTAATTTTTTTACGTCCATGTAACGCTACCGCTAATGCTCATTAAAATACTTTTGAAAATTCCGTTATGTTATAGTTCTTTCTTTTGATAGTTCAAATATAATTTGCTGTATATGTATAGATTATTATTACTCTGTTGCTTTTAATCAATTTGACTACATTTATTCAGTTTGCAAGCACTTTTGTGACTCTGCATTTTGTTGTACTTTAATGTCGTAATATAGGTCTTAAATTTCATTCATGAAGGTCTTAAAAAGTTGTCAATTTGACTTGTTGAACCGTGCAGAAACCCTGTGCAGGAGAGCGAGTGAGTGGGGCCGGGGTTGCATGGAGAGTGTGAGAAGAGAGATGCAAATACAGGCATGGCTTTATGGAAGCAATATCAATATAAAGTGTGTTGTCTTATTCCATATCTTGTTTGAAAATATATTCATTTACCTTTTTTTTAAAAAATCAGTTAGGGCCACCGAGCCTAATTCAGATATAACATTGTACAGAATCTTAATTTACCAGTATGTTCTTTGGCAAACAAATCTTCATATGTCCCTCCAGGTAAAATGAGTCTGGCTTCTTCTGAATCACACCTAGACCAAATGTCAGAAAAAGCAGAGGAGGTAAGTATGCAGCCTGTCCAACATGTGTTTTGACCTATGATACTGAAATTCTTTAGTTGTCAAGCTATTCAAATGTTATATTCTTGTCAGCCTGGTAGCTCAACAGAAACTATGAAGCCCTCCTCTTCTCGCAACAAAAGGTAAGGAGCATTTTTTTTTTTAAATCTGGCTGTAATTATTTTGTTTGCAGTTCCATGTTTTCAAAAGAGTTCTCGCAGACACATCTTGAAATATTATAGCTATTTGCTAACTCATTTTAGGAAGCCCACCACTGTAGCTAAGCACACTGAACTGAATGAATCGGATGACTCAGTCGAGAGTGAAAATGAAGGTGCGACTTCTGACAACCCTTCAGACAATAACACATGCAGTGTATCTAAAGGTGTGAACTTTTTACTTGTTGGTCTTGATTAAGATATCATTGTTGCTGAATAGGATACAGGTTTGGAACTTTTTTGTTGTTTTTTTCCCCCTCTGATTAGGCACTTTAGTGATGAGGCCATCTGGGAATGAAAATAAAGGTGCCATGAAGCTCAGAGTGGATTTTAAACAGAAACATACAGGTAACTTAAATGTATATTTTGGTATTTTGGGTGTGTTAAAGGCTGGGTTGGTTAGGTTGAGAAGCTAGAGAGATTTTAAAGTAGCATCTCCTCTTGGCTCAGTCTAACCCCTCCCCCTGTCCTCGGGGCCCCCCCTACACAGACGTGCATAAGCATCACCTCAAAGCAAGATGCAGCTCTGCTTCTGTTTCAGAACAAAGTGGAGAAAGGACTGAATTTTCACTGATCAAAACTCCTTGATTTTACATACAACTACACGATTTTCATAGTTTCCCTTTTTTATTCCAGGAGGAATTAACTGTATAAAGTACCCTTATCTATTTTTCATATAAACAATAACAAATATAGTAATCAAAAGTTTGGAAAGGGCTCCAGTGTTAGCAGACAGGTCTGGCTCTGCATGTGGCAGTATGATCAGCTGTGGCAAACTACTCTGGCAGTGAATGTTGTTGAGAGAGAATATAGATAGACGCCCACAATGAACAACCGTACAGTTACCATTTCTCATGATGCAACTATTTAGTACCAATATCATTGAGTATGTGATGGCCATCATACAGAACATCTCACTTTTGCATCAAGCTATAGGCCTAATGTTACTCACCGGTCAGACAGACGGGAGACAATAGTTGACAGTGCAGGGTCTCATCGATCCGTGTTTCCATGGTGGTGGTTGCCCCGCTAAGTAATCGAACCAGCTGCAACTTTTGCTGAGTTTTTAGTGGGTGGGTTTTATCTCATTCTGCAGCAGACTTGCATTAACTCCGGTGGCATTGATGCGCACTGAGCTCTGGCTTGTTGCACAGGAGGGGTAGTACGCGCAGTGGGGCAAGGAGGCATTTAATTTGTTTTTAAACCAATCAACCCGAGCGGGCTGTTCGTTTTGGATTAGTTTTTACAGTATTACAGCAGCCAAAGATAATGGATCTTTTTCAATTCTTTTTTCAGAGCCCATAAGATATTTACAGCGGTCGGGGTGTAAAGACCATTTCAAAAAATATATTAAATATGTTAAAAGTGTATATTATGTTTTTGATACCCTGAAATTATAATTTAATGAAGGGAAAAAAGTGAATAAATGCAAGTGACAATTAATGATTTATTTTCTCTTTATCACAGATGATACCCTGCAGAAGAAAGTAAGCTGCACTGCCTGTGGAAAACAAGTAAACCAGTTTCAGCGGAACTCTGTGTACGAACATCCTGCGCTCAAAGTACTTATCTGCAAGGTAGGAGAGTTCAATTATACATTTCACATTTTTTCATAGATGTTATATGGAGGTTCATTGCTGATATATTTTAGTCTTTCTATTATTGATGTTTAATCACATTATTTCCTGTTCCTCAAGTCATGCTACAAGTATTACACAAGTGATGACATCAACAGAGACTCTGATGGGATGGATGAGCAGTGCAGGTAAAGCATTTTACACAAGACCAACTTAACAGTTATTTGTCAAACTAAAGTGAAGTGATGTACAATTAGGAATGCTAATTTACAGTATTTTTCTAACCAATAGCCGACCCTCATTAACTGATCACTAACCATTAAACAACAAGCAGTCCCAGTTCACCCTTCCGGCAGACTCACCCCCAATTTCCACCGGGTGTGGAACGGCTGCGGATCCGCTCTGGAACGGCGGCGGAGGCACTAGGTTTCCATTAAAGTCAATGTGTGTAGTTTCACTGACTGCGGAACGACTGCGTCCCAGCTCCATCCCATCACTGGGAATCCGCAGGAGCTTCTATTTTTGCCGGATACTGGAGAGCTCCCCAGCAATTCAGCACACGGCAGAACAAATAAAACATCTGGTTAATTTTGTATATAAAATTACGAAAATATACGATTGTGGTCACGGTGGATTATATTTCACTGCACTTCACATTAAAAACAGCACAGAGTTGTTTACCCTCTATTCCTGAATGGAAACAAACTGTTGTTGGTTTTGTGGTTTTAGTCTACATAAATTCACGAGATCTCGTGGGTCCTTGTGACTTCATCTGTCAGTCATGGCCAACAACAAATCCGGACCTGGTGGGTATTGACGGACGGCAGCGCACGGAACCGACAGGCAGCGGAGCCGATCCGCAGCTGTTCTATAACCGGTGGAAATTGGGGGTCAAACATACTTTCCACGTTTTGTGGACTTCTGAAGACTTTTACTGGTCATGCAGCCATGATATTCTGTGCATTGTCATGGACACATGCAGCCACTTTCCTGGAACTGCTTGGGCGTCCGTCAAAAGTCAAGTTAATTAGCAAAAAGTTAGGAAATAAAATTGTTTAGCCTATTTTTCTTTTATCATGCAAAAATGTTTTGTAATAACTTTAATTAAAAAAAACATTTCAATAATATTGGTATTAACTGATTTATTGGCCATATTCTTATTTTTGGTTAATGGTTAAACAATCATTAACATTCCTATGCCCAAGAGAAGTAAGATATGAAGACACTTGCAACCGCTTAACCGGCGTTGCCATGCCTCACTGTAACTTTAAGCTGCTGAGTCGACTGAGTTTCGCTCCATCTGCACCGTAGCGTGTGTAGGTGTGTGTGTAAGCTCGCCCTTATGCATTCTTCTCCAGCTTTTAGAGGCAGACTAGAACACTTGTGGCGTATACTGCCCCCTTCAGATCCGATAGAATTGTGTCTCCCTGTACTTACGGTACTGTAGAAAAGGGAGTACCGTCACGTTTTCTGATTGTTGGTACCAAAGCACCGGGTCTCGTATTATCCCTACATGGAAGTCAAACGAAAGCCTGTTTTTTAGTGTTCAAAGATTATTACACAGTTCACTTATCCGAATTCCATTTTGAGAGCAACATATAAATTAAATATTGAAAAATTATTTTTATTTCTGGCCCTATTCTTTATTTCTTTCAAGTTGACAGTCAAGAAACACAATGGTGTTGTGCTGGCCGCTTCCCCCTTGGTGCCCTTGTTAACCATAGAGTGACCATCTGACTCCTGCTACTCTGTGCTGCAACACGGCTGCTGTACGGAGTGGAGCAGAAACTTTCAATGGGCTGCTGATTGTAATATGAGACTAGATATCGTCTTAGATTTTGGATAACGTAATATCGCCATATGACATAAGTGTTGTCTTTTACTGGTTTTAAAGGCATCACTTTATTACAGTAAAGTGATGTACTTTTCTGACTGTTCTCTTTGCTTTTTTCCCACTTAGACATATGTCCACATTACTTATCATTATTTGTCTATAAGCTATGTGTGAAGATATTTTGTTATAGTAACAATTGTTAACCCTAGAATATTGATATCAAGGTATTTAATCAAGAATATTGTGATATCTGATTTTCTCCCTATCGCCCAGCCCTAGCGAGAAATGTAATTGTGTACGGCCGACCAGCGTGTAAAACTGATTACCGCGGCAAGCCTTTATCCAAGTACCAATCATTTTGGGAACATTAGTATGAGAGAGAAACTCTTTTGCTTTATGCCCTAAATCTCAGTTGCACCTTTCCTCTTCAGGTGGTGTGCTGAAGGAGGCAAGCTCATCTGCTGCGACTACTGCAACAACGCCTTCTGCAAGAAGTGCATCCTGCGCAACCTGGGCAGAAAGGAGCTGTCAGTCATTACTGATGAAAACTCAAAGTGGCACTGCTATGTCTGCAGGTCAGAGCCCCTCCAGGATCTGGTCTCCAAATGCCACCGCGTCATGGAAAAACAAGAACTCAAGCAACCAAAACCGGAAAAAAATGAGGAACGTGAAAGCAGGAGACACAAGAACAAAACGGTCAGAGAGCACAAAGCAGTTGTTAATGGGAAAGAACATACCGAAGGCTCAGGGACCATGACATTCGCTTACAAAAAACTGCAGGTACCCAAGGAACTTATAAAGAAAGCAAAAAAGCTTGTTGAAACAACAACTGGTCTGAACAATACATTCATCCAGTTCATCCAGCAGGCAGCCGAGAAGCAGGAAGATAAATCTATCAGGTACCGGCATTTAAAAGCCTTCAAGGCTGTGCTTGCTGATTTGAAAAAAGCCCACAGTGCTTTGGAGGAGGCTTTGGGACCTGAATTTAAAAACATGGAGTTGCAGAATGGTAATGAAGGGCAACATATTGTGAGAAAGAGCATACACATTGTAGCCCCTGAGGAAAACGACCACATGGATAATGTGGCGGATGCCGACGCAGAAGTGGATATTGATGCAGAACAGGATGCTGATATAACAGAGGAGGCTGACGTAGAGGAGGAGGCTGATGTAGAGGAAGAGGCTGGCGTAGAGGAGGAGGAGGAAGAGGCTGGCGTAGAGGAGGAGGAGGAAGAGGCTGGCGTTAGAGGAGAGGAGAAGAGGATGGCATAGGGGAAAGAGGCTGGCGTAGAGGAGGAGGAGGAAGAGGCTGGCATAGAGGAGGAAGAGGCTGGCGTAGAGGAGGAAGAGGAGGAGGAGGCTGGTGTGGAGGAGGAGGCTGACGTAGAGGAGGAGGCTGACGCAGCAGACGAGTTGGACAAGGAGCAGCTTAATGAGCAGAAGGTGAACAATGATCAAGTGTCAGTTGCGACTGAAATGAAAGACAACCAAACAAAAACTGATTCAACCAAAAAGACAATCAAAACGGAAGAATGTGATGATGGGCTTGCGTCAGCTGGTGAAATGTCCCTAGATCAAGACATCATGTCTGTGCCTCCTTCGGTTCCGGAAGAACTTTTTCAGATGGTGGAAAGTCTTGCTGGTTCCACCATGCTTTCACAGACTGAGACCGATTTGGTTACAGGTGCTGATACAAAGTCAAATGGAAACTCAACAGCCTCTCAACCCACCCGGCCCAAGGTGAAGAACCTCATAGTCAAACTGACTCCTGTACCAGTTGTGACGACGCGTGGGTCCAGGTCCTCCAGATCCAAAAACAAAGAAAAAGATGGAGAGATGCAAAAAAATTGTGAAGAAAAATGTGAGAAGGGGAAAGACGATGCTTCTGATGCAGCAGATGGGACAGACAGCCCACCACCAAGCCGTCGTTCTAGTAGACTGAAGACCACTCCCTTGAGAAAGCAGGCTGAGAAAAAGGGCAAGGAAGAATCCTCAGAGTCCGAGGAAGATAAGATCAAGGCCAAATCTTCCAAGAAGTCCAGTTATGCCAATAAAGAGGATGGGGAGAAGGCCAAGGATTCAGAGAAAAAGACTGTAGATTCTGACTCAGACGAAGTTCCTAACATACTGCTGGAGAAAGCTGCAGCAGGCCACACTACAGATGAGGAACAGGGGACCACAAGTGCTAAAAAGTGTTTATTCAAACTAAACAACACATCCACAAAAGATACAGACAAAGTGTCCAAACGCAAAAGGAAATCTGAAAGCTCTGATTCAGACTTGGACAACAAAAGTAAAAAGACGTCCAAGAAGAAGAAGAAGAAACAGAATGGCTCTGACTCCTCTGACTCTGACCAGGAGAAGGAGACAAAGAGTAAAGCGGCCACAGCGAAGAGGAGATCTAGCCGTGTGAAGAAACAAGATGAATCAAAAGAGGAAGACAAAAACTCACCTGAAAGAAAAGCAACCAGGGGGAGAAGGTCTTATGAAAATAAGCGCAAGGGAAGGAGCCCCAAAGCTGCCTCCAAGCTGCAGTCATCCTCCAGTGAGGATGAGGAGGAGCAGCTGGCTGAAGGTGACTCTGGAGAGGACAGCGACGAACAAAAGATCAAACCCATTGTGGATGATAATGTGGTCGGTGGAAGTGGACCTTTCCATCAATCCTCAGGTAATTTGGTCTAGAAGAGAAGTGTGTTCAGTTGTGCTCAGATCTGTGTCCATGAGTTTATAAGAAAAGGCTCAACATTTTGGGAACTTAGTTTAATCGCTTTCTTGCTGAGTTATATAGGAAGATTGATACCAGTCATGCTATATAAAATATAAAGATGTAGCTGAAGCCAGCAGGTGCTGAGCTTAGCATACAGCTAGCCTGGCTTTGTCCAAAGATGACAAAATATGGCTACTAGCACCTCTAAATTTCACTAATGAACTAAGGTGGGGGAAAATATCGATACAGTATAGTATTGCAAAATGTTTTGTGGAAATATCGTATCAATACACAGATGCCAAGTATCGTTCTTTTATTATATATGTGTTGGTCATGTGTTTGTCTGTTTGACAATCCCATTTTGCAGCAATAAAATTGAAGTGAGAATAATAAACGGAGAAATGTATCTTTTTAGATAAAACCGATGTTGACAAAGTTCCCTTTTGGGGACATCATTTGAAATTGGGGGAAAAATTTAAGTTGGAAAAAATGCAATATATTGCAGAATATTCCAATATGTTTCAAATTGTAATAATATTTTATCGTGACATAAGTATTGTGATGATATTGTATCGTGAGTCTTCTGGTGATTCCCATCCCCATAATGAACATGTTATCTCATTTGTTGAAATTGGAAAAAAAACGAAAAAAAACAGATGTATAAAAAGTTACTTTCCAGAGTCTTGCCAGGCAACTCTGCAAATTCACATATTTTGCAAAATGTCAAATTATTTCTAAAGATGTACGTGCTCTTAACAGTGTGTGCTATTTTGTTGTGTAGGAGATGAAGAGGGCGATAAAGAAAAAGTCTCTCAGGTTTGTGAAGATGATGACGATGATGATCCTGAAAACAGGTACAAAACAACAAAAGTTAAAGGCAACTATTAAGAGTTATGCCTTCAGTGTTCAAGAAACAAAAAGCTTTTTTAATTTTTTTAATTTATTTTTTTTACTGATTTTAAAGTAAATGTAAGGATTTGAGTTGTCTATCAGATAGAGCTGTGTGTGATTTCTAACACTCAATATATTAGCTTACCTCTAATGGCATGCTGCAATACTCAACTCACCAAGCCCAGTGCAAAGGCTCACAGTCGGGTCCTTCCTGAAGAGTGCTGTGCTGTCATTTAAATACTTCAGAGACTCACAACCTGTCTTCTGGGAAGCTTTTCTCTCTGGTTTATCTCTGTGAATCTGTATTTTTGCTGATAGCAATGCCATAGAGTCGTGGTATTTCTATAGACATGCCTGTGTTTCCATCCGCAATCCATTTACAAGATCCAAGGAGAAATTGATTTTACATTCCTGTAATATTCCAGTTTTAAATTGCTGTGTAGTAACAGTAAATTTTAGAAAAGCGCTTTTCCTTCTTGTTATTAAATATACCATTTTCTATTATGTTTTCATCAAGGATAATAAATTATTTGCTTATAACTGACTATTTGTAATATGACTGTTTCACAGATTTTTTTGTGTGATTCTGTAGAAGCTCATTTTTATTATGCATTTTGTCATTCTGTTTGTGTCTCTTTATTTACTGTTTTTCTGAAGGATTGCAAAGAAAATGCTTCTCGCCCAAATAAAATCCAACTACTCTTCTGGAGCAGAGAGCTCCTCTGACAATGAAGGAGCAGAAAAGGATGCAAAGTCCTCCAAGAAAGTTAAAAAAGAGGAGGATGATGAAGAAGAAGAAGAAGAAGAACAAGGTAGCATACATATACCTAGTCACTTTCAAATAAGCCTCTTTTATTGTGTGTCATCTCAAACTAGTTGTTTCTCTCTTTGAAGACAATGATTCAGAAGACTCTAGCTCTGATGTTGAAGTGAAGAAACGTGGCAGACGCCACAAATTGCTTCGTCATAAACTCTCGCTGAGTGAGGGTGAATCAGGAGAGGAGCAAGCTGCCAGTAAAGAAAAGAAGAACAAGAAGAAAGGTTAATTTACAATGTTTTCATTTGTGTGTGATGTCTAACCATATGAGTGCAAATATTCTAAACAGAATTCTAATGCGGGCAAGTGACTTTTGTTACTTTCTTTTGTTTGTCTCAGTGGGCAGCGATGACTCTTCAGACTCCGACTCTGACTTTGAGAAGTCCGAGTCCAGTGAAGAGTCGGGGATAAGCGAGGAGCTTAGTGAATCAGAGAACGAGGGAAAGCGCAGAAAGACCAGGTGAGTAGAGAGAACTTAAACCAATCAATCAATAGTAATGTATTCCTGCCACTGTAACTGTATTGATCGCCTACTGCTCTTGCTTTGATGGGATCCTGTTTTGTGTCTGAAGATCGTCAAAGAAGAAGGACCATGAGAAACCGAGAAGTTACAAGCAGCAGAAGAAGAAGCGGCGCAGGATCAAAGTTCAGGATTCCTCTTCCAGCAATGAGAAGGTGTTTAAAATGCAGAGCACTTGGTTGTAGTCTTGAACTGTTTATTTTTCTATGGCAGGTTTTGCCAGGCGGAGGAGATGGAGCCACACAACGTTTTACTAGTCAAGTCATGCATGAAATATAAAAAGTTATTTGAAGTTACCCCTTGAGTGTGTTGTGAGGATTGTTGAGGGCACAAATTAATCATAGGGTTGCTCGGCTTCTGATCATAGGCAGTGAATTTATTTCCTAAGGGCTGAAGATGAGAGGGCTGAACTTAATGTTTATTTTCACAGAGTGGAGAGGATGAAGATGACCCAGATGGAGAAGAACGCAAACAACGCAAAAAGATCCGCAAAATTCTGAAGGACGACAAGCTGCGGACAGAGACGAGAGATGCTCTAAAAGAAGAAGAGGAGAGAAGGAAACGTATAGCAGAGAGAGAGGCACTCAGGCAGAAACTTCGTGAGGTAAAAATGGAATGCTCTGCTGTTAATCTAAAGCCCTGAGCTGTTAAATTCCCAACTTCAGGGTTGGTTAGTCTCCTGATAATACTGCGTGCAAGTTAAAATGTTCAGGACCTCATTCAATGCTGAGGTACAATTTTGAGGATTTTCCCCAGTTGTAAGAGGAGGTAAGGACTGGCTGAGAAGCGCTGTATGGTATCAAAGCAAATAAGTGGATGACACATAAGTACTGTGAGTTAGACAGACTGATAACACTCCAGCTCGCTGCTCATCGCTCACTCTGTTAAATCAAACAGTTGGAGTCTACTGTGCTTAAAGTAATTAAACTCTAAAATGTGCTCATCAAAGTGGGAGAAACAGAAGGAGTGGCATAAGCCTGATTAGATACCGCTGTCTGCATGACAGCCCTAGATAAGCTTGGTATTGCTGTAAACAACATGATTAATCTGGACCTTTTTATGTGTTTGCCAGTAGTTGGGGATAATATATTTGGATTGATTTTTTAAAACAGAAGACCAGCCATTAAGACGCTTACCCACTGCTAGTACCAGCTATACTTGGCTAGGCTCGACTCGGCCACCGTGCCCCGTCCTGCTTTTTCCATTGCTGATTTAGTACCGCCTCATGCGTAAGGCAAGCGTGGCTGGTCGCCTCTGCAGGAAACTGCCGTGACCTAACACACACACACACACATGCACAGAGAACATCGAAGGTGTGTTGTTTTTGATTCTCACTATGTGGCAAATGATGTTTCAAAAGAAGCTGGAGGCAGTAAAAAAAAAAAAAAAACCACTGCTGGCTAAACCATTTAAACACAGCGGGTTTGTTCAGGACACCCCTGTCAGTCACTAGCAGTAATGATTCTCTCCCAACGATCAATAGTCTGCAGGTTTTCTTGTCACCTTTTGGTATTGCCTCAGCTCGCTTGGAACCTTGACAGAAGTGATACTAAAAAAAGTACCTGTCGGCAGGTACCAGGGAGTTTTTAAATAACAGAGTCAAGCAGGTAGCATGTAATTGAAAAACCCAATTAGTCTTATTAGGGTTTCTTTATTTTAAATCCAAATGTTTTATTTATAGACCAGCCAGGTAAAAAGTCAGTCTTACTGTAGTTGGCAGCCAGTCCAACTACAGTAAGTGACAGACGACCTAAACAACAGTAAACATGTGGGTTTGACAGTGGTAAGTGGTGTTTTATTTTGTTGAAATTGCAATAATAATCATACCTACATGTTCCTTACCACAATAAATGGTTGTCGGAAACCATGCATTTGAAGTAGAATTTTATTGAAATACTGTGTTCAGTTTGTTGTTTATTTTTGTGTACATTAGGGGTACTAGTAGTCCTATTATAGTACTAGCTTGCTTGCACTAAATACACTGTCACTTAACATACCTGCGTTAGGCTGTTGTAGTTGTCCTTTGAACGATTACATTAAAATGTTATCAATTTAAAACAAAGCCTGCTTTCATGTTCATTAGGAGAGTTTAACTAATACAGTATAACTTGCACTTGTATAGATAGTAGATGGGATGAAATTGACACACTTGCAGATTATTTATATGTCAAAATTGTGTATTCCCAGGATATGGAAAACTATCAGTTTTTGAAAAGTTGTAAAAAAAAAAATCTCTTTAGATAATATCTGATTGACTTTGTTTTCTTTTTTTTTCTTTAAAAAAAATAAATAAACTGAAATATGTTTGTGTGACTCTTCTCTATCTCTGATCTTTCTTCAGACGATTGTAGTGGAGGAGTCTTCCCAGATGAACTGTCCCATCACCACCAAGCTGGTGCTAGATGAGGATGAAGAGACCAAGGAGCCGTTGGTGCAGGTGCACAGGAACCTTGTCACAAAGCTTAAACCTCACCAGGTTGACGGTAAGGCCAAAGTGAAATTGGTCTCAAAACAGTCAACGTGGCTGAACTGCAAAATTAGCCAACACAAACCTGCACGTGAAACGCTGAGATGCTATGAGCTGATGTCGGCCCCTCTGTTTTTGTTATTTGTTTCAGGGGTGCAGTTCATGTGGGACTGTTGCTGTGAATCTGTGAAGAAGATCGAGAAGTCTCCTGGCTCCGGCTGCATCCTCGCCCACTGTATGGGTCTGGGTAAAACTCTGCAGGTATGCAAAAGAGAGCAGCATTCCTGTCTGGCATGACAATTACACTAAATCTGTGAGAGACAGAAAAAAGGAAAACAGGAATCTTACGATTTCTTGAAGTGGGGTTGTATGAGTTTTTTATCCATAGTCAGTGTATTCCCTACAGTAAATGGCGGTCGGCATGCCCCCAGTCAGGAGTGCCGACATGAAAACTAAGCAATGTACTTCTGAGGGCGGGGGCAGTAGCTAAGTTAATTGTGTGACTTTGGTGAATCGGAGCTAACCCTTTAAAACACTAAAGTCACACAATAACAAACTGATCGAGGCAGCGGTAGATCAACAACTCTTGTGTTCAGCGAGGCAAAATTACTGTTTTTGTTAAAAGGAGTCTGGTGGCTTTGAATAGAGCATAGATGGATTAGACCGCTTCAGTTCCCTGTTTTAAAAAGGCTGTCTGACAGCAAGATAAAGGGGTGAACATACTCTAAATATAGCTTATACTTTATCGGATAAGTCTTTTTAGGTGGTCCATTTTGTAGGTGGCTAAAAAAAACGTTTGGCTGGTTCCCCATCCTCAGCAGTACATTGCTTAGCTTCCATGTCATTTGCCTACTCCTGCCTGCTTTTCCAAATTGGGGACTGGCTAACTGCCATCTACTGCGGGTAAAACACTGACTGGATAATTAACCTACATCAAATATCATACATGCCATTATTGTACAAACTGTGGCAATCTAAGCCTCTTACAACATCTTTTAGGTGTTACAAACCTCTGATAGTGCATTAAAGAACTGAGAATTTTATATGAAAACTGCTAACTTAAGCCTGTTAAACTCTGAGTTAATCAGTGTCTGCAGACCTGTGTGTTGTCATACTGTTAGCCATGTTTAACTGTTCTGTTTTTGCCCTGTAGGTGGTGACATTACTTCACACTTTGCTACTTTGTGAGAAGCTCAATTTCTCCACAGCACTGGTGGTATGTCCACTGAACACGGTCCTTAATTGGCTCAACGAGTTTGAGAAGTGGCAAGTAGGAATGAAGGATGACGAGAGTTTAGAGGTAGGGAAGCTGCTTTTCACCTCTTTCACACAAATGACCAGGGTCGGACCAGGGTTATCTGACCAATGTTATCTGACCAATGTTATCTGACCAATGTTTAACCCTCCCTTTGGCAATTCAAACCGAGCCAGTCACCAAGGATGGATCCCTGATCTTTACAATTCAGATACAACCTGGATCACAACCTGGAAGCAATGCATTCCAACTTTTTTTTTTCATTCATTGCAAGTGCATCAGTAAATAACGATATAGACTACTCTAGTATTGATTAGCCATTTTAAGATGAGGGAAGAACATTTAGTTTGATCTCATTAAAAGTAAAGCTAGTATTTGGTGTCAGCTTCTTGACTTCTTTTAAAAAAGACAACTAAAGACAGGGAGATTGGCGCGAGCCAGCAGCCTCACTGAACGTGTGTGTGTGTGTGTGTGTGTGTGTGTGTGTGTGTGTGTGTGTGTGTGTGTGTGTGTGTGTGTGTGTGTGTGTGTGTGTGTGTGTGTGTGTGTGTGTGTGTGTGTGTGTGTGTGTGTGTCACTCGTTCTCTCAATGACAGAATTAAATAACTTATTTTAATATGTTTACAATTAATGCTGGGTTCTGCAAAAGTTGACACGGACACAACTTTGGAGAACAGGCAGAGCAGTGACCATCCGCACTTTCAAACTGTCAGCATACTTCGCTCATTCTCCTGTTCTCATATGGAATTAATTGAACTGCTCCACTCTTCTGTTGCTGAAGCTGCCTGTGAAAACCCAGCGTTAAGCACAGTGAGACAAAATCTATGTTGTATGTTTTTTTTTAATTTTTACAAAGTGTGCGCCGACCTGTAACTACTGTGACCCCCTCCCATTTCCAACCAGTCACAAAGTTTTTTTCCATTTGGGAAACACAAGTTAACCCTGGTTCAAACCTGGTTGAGCCATTGGTGTGAAAGGGGTATTTGTTCCTTTTCCAAGTAATTTCTAACAGCTGTGCCTTTGTTTGTTTGTGTGTTTGTTTTTTCTGTGCATTTATCACACCCCGATTTTATTTTTATCGATGTCTATTTTGTGTTTACCAGGTATCCGAGCTGGCTACAGTTAAGAGGCCACAGGATAGGGCATACGCCCTCCAGCGATGGCAGGATACGGGTGGAGTAATCATCATCGGTTACGAAATGTACCGCAACCTGACGCAGGGCAGGAACATCAAGAGCAAGAAGCTCAAAGAGACCTTTCAAAAGACACTGGTAGATCCAGGTACAGTTTTATATATGACATTTGTGTTTAAACTACATGTTAAAGTATACATACATTTAAAACATCTCCCTTATGTATGAGTTCTTTTTAATGAGTATGATTAGAAAAAAAATGTAAATAAAATACAATTAGATAATTTAGATATTTTTCTCATATTGTGCAGCCTTAAAGGTGCAATATGTAATACTTACTGCTAGTGTTTAAAATAGTTACTGCAGTACAAATACTCGTCTCCCCTGCCCTCTTGCCCCAGACTTGAAGTTCACGGAGGTTGCCAGGCTGAGATCGCAGCATCCACAACAATTTTGCTAGACGCTTGTCTTGCATTGGGAATTACTTCACAGCACAGTGGAGTAGCTAACGTTAGATGTTGGCTATGTTGACAGTCATAAAAGCTTGTGCTCACGCCGAGCTCTTTATCCAACTGACACACACACTTTTTGGGCTTAGAGTTACAGTAAGAACCTCTAAAAACAGAACAACCTCGCCGTCCACTCCATCCGACGGAAATGCGCACTTCCTCGGCTATTAGTTCCGAAAATCTTTGATTGCTATCCAGCAATCTTTCACCTGTAATGAGCTTATTTACTTTTTTCTTTTTCTTTCACCAGGTCCAGACTTGGTGATATGTGATGAAGGACACATCCTAAAGAATGAGGCATCTGCTGTGTCCAAAGCGATGAATTCTATCAGGACGAGGAGGAGGGTTGTGCTGACAGGAACACCTCTACAAAACAACCTTGTTGAATGTGAGACTGCCTGGTTATATAGAGGATGTCAATCCAAGATTTTGTATGGATGTATCTAAAACTGGTGATCTTTGTGTTCTTACCAGACCACTGCATGGTAAACTTTATCAAGGAGAACCTGCTGGGGTCAGTTAAGGAGTTCAGGAACCGCTTCATTAACCCCATTCAGAATGGTCAGTGTGCCGACTCCACACTACAAGATGTCCGGATTATGAAGAAAAGGGCTCACATCCTCTATGAGATGCTGGCTGGCTGTGTCCAGGTAAAAAAGTGCTACAACAATTGACTTGTTCTCTTTGACTTCCTTCCCTTTGCCATCTAAAAAGAAGCATTTATTTCTGTTTCCCACAGAGGAAAGATTACACGGCACTCACCAAGTTCCTGCCTCCTAAACATGAGTATGTGTTGTCGATCAGAGTGACCCCTATCCAGTGTAAACTATATAGATACTACCTGGAGCACTTCACAGGTGAGAACCATGCTTAACTAAACAGGAACACAGGGTGTAGAGAATGGCAGTACCACTTCAAACTACTCTGATCTTTTAGGGTGTTAGGTGCAGCAGAGCCTCTAGGGGCTGCTAGCAGGGCTTTTAGAGTGTCAGGTCTGATTGCCCAGACAGGGATTTAGACTAGTCTTAGACTAGAATGAAATTCAATTGAGAATTCCACTGGAAAACGTGCATAGTCTAGGACTAGGCTAAATCCTTCTGCAGGAGTCTTGTTTCTCTTAAAAGTGCTTTCTGACAAGGGTTTTAAAAAAAAGCACGTTTTCATGCTGCATTGTTAAGTCGTTTAGTGGACTTTCCTATCAGATAGGTGGCCTGGGTGTGTGTGTGGTGTGTGTGTGGGGTGGGTGTGTGTGTGTGTGTGTGTGTGTGTGTGTGGTCTCTGTGGTGCGTGCGTGCGTGCGTGGTGGCACTGGCAGAGTGCCGCAGGCAGGGTTTAAGCCTAGTTTCACGTCTCCCTAATGAAGAGCTCTGGGAGAGCGGGAACAGAGGGGGGGGTAAAAGGGGGAATGTGGGGGCATATAGAAAAGGGAAAGAAGTTTAAGGGGATGAGGGGCCAGAGGTTTTACACCAAAAGCAAAAACAAAGTATAGGAAAGCTGGTATGTAAGAAGAGTGATGGGTGGGGTGGGGGTGGGGGGTTGTCAGAAGTTATGGTAAAATGTACTGTAACTTTTGACCCCCCTGGTTTAATGCAGGCCAACAACCATAACATTTTAGCAGCTACCACTCAATTAAGTTCCCAAATCCACTGATTGACCAGATGAGACTAGATAACTTGTAGTTGTGGATATTGCTGTTATAAGAATGGCTGATACTCGGTGCTTGGTATAATTTGTTTTGTGTTACTACTGACTTTACTCTGGTTTGTCCATAGTCAGTTGGTTAAGGTCAGACATCAATGTTGTACTACATTTTCCACACAAGTCCGTATGTCTAAAGAGATTGAGGGCACACTCTCAAGTTCATAATGCAACAGACATCCATCTTCCTCCTCACACTCTTTCCCTTGTATGCAGGTGTGGGGAATGCTTTGGAGGGGAGCCGCGGCCGCGCAGGGACCAAACTCTTCCAGGATTTCCAGATGCTCAGCAGAATCTGGACCCATCCCTGGTGCCTTCAGCTGGACTACATCAGTAAAGAAAACAGGGTAGGGCTGAGGAATACGAGACTTAACCACACTAAACACTTATTTAAAAACTTGAGATGCATTAGCTCGCACACTGCGGGAAAACAATAGAAGTCTAGTGCTGACAAGTCAGGCACTGAGGGAGAACAACATGTATATTGCCACTGCGGCATAATGTTTCCCCTACGCATAATTTCTGCTACCCATGATCCAGCTCTGTTAGGTTGACCTATATCGTTGCACAAACTTACGCTAGTGTGCTCTCTTGCAGGGTTTCTTTGACGAGGACAGCATGGATGAGTTCATCGCTTCAGAAACAGAAGAATCCTCCATGAGTATGACCTCTGATGATGAGAGGACAAAAAAGTAAAACAAGATTTCACTTCTATTATTCCTTCACATAGAAATGACCTCATTTACCTGCCTTTCTCTCTTGCATCTGTTACTCTCACTGACCCCGTCTCCTCCACCATTCCTTCTTCCTAATAATAGGAAAAAGAAGCAAGGGAAGGGGAAAAAAAAACGATCTGATGACTCGGACAGTGATGACGTGGAGGTCATCAAGGAGTGGAACACCAGCTCTCGGGGCAGAAATGGAGAGGGTCGAGTAAGACCAGAGCCTGTCGAAGAAGGTAAGTTTCTCATACATATGGGAGCGTTATGGGTAGTCGGTTGAGTAATAGAGGTCCAGGAACATCTGGGGTGTTTTGCCTCTTCTCAGAATAATGACTCTCAAACACATAAACCTTAGGTATCAACTATAGGGGCGTCATGATTTGATTGAACTTCAGTGACTGCAATGGCACTATAAGAGTCCCTAGATAACAAAAGGATGCTTGCAACAACTGTTTCTAAAATAAATTTTTAGTGGAACAATTGAATAAGCCATTTACATTTTCAGTTTAAAATTACAATTGTGATACCCCAACGCAATCATCAATCAGCAAAGTCAGCTTGTAAAGTCTGTTACAAACTATAGTAATACAATTATCCATTTTCCTTTTTTCTATGTTTCAAACTGTCAGCTAGTCGAAATGGCAGTTTTAGACAGAGGAACAATGACTGCTCTTCCGATCTCTATTTTGCAAGGGCATCGTCGTTTCATCTGGGGCTTAGCACTGCCCAAGACGGTTGTGATTAGTTTAAAGAAGTACAAACAAGGCAGAGCGGGGTTTTTTCCCCCTTTTATGCCAGATTGATAAGCGGTGTAGCCAGACCAGACTCCTGCACTGACGCATCCTTGTAGAGATAGGTCTAGCTCTTTGAGACTCAAATATTATAGACATTGTATTACTATCTCTATAATGTCACAGGAAATTGAACTAATAACAATCTTGCTTTTGCAACCAACATCTGCACATACTGCAGCTGTAGCGTAACAGACGGACATGTAATAGTGAAGCTCTGTTGTAAGCGTGATGTCTTTGTTATTGCTTTTTGTTGCAAGACTGTACTGACTGCATGAAGACTAATCTGTGACTTTGTGTATCACAAACAGCTCGGCCCACTAGTTCAGCACCAGGGAGTCCCAACCCTGATTGGCACAGGGACTTTGTCACAGATGCTGATGCTGAGATCCTGGAGCACTCTGGAAAGATGATGCTCCTCTTTGAGATCCTGCGCATGGCAGAAGAAGTAGATGAAAAAGTGTAGGTGTATCTGTTGACTAACTGCATTTAATATATATTTTTGGCTCTCTGTTATGCAGTTAGTTTGAGTTAAAGTGGGTTAATTAAAGTATAACCTGTAGCTGTGGTAAAGTGACACATGTGTCTTCCATCCTCATCCGTCCTCAGGTTGGTGTTCAGTCAGTCTCTTATCTCTCTGGACCTGATTGAGGATTTCCTGGAACTGTCTTGCAGAGCTAAAGATGAAAATAAAGTCTCTCCATACAAAGGTAATTTATTTGTATTTTTTTATTGTAGTCCGACAGAGCCTTTAGTTCACAAAGTCATTTAGTCCAGGCAACATGTCAATGTGTTAACTTAGGATGTACACTTTAAACAATTTCTTTGATCGACAGTCAAACAATACTGTTGCTCCGACTTCATATGTCCATTTACTGCAACCGCTAAAATGCATTTATACTACACAACTTTCCGTTTCGGATTTGATTGACAGAGTGGCTTCAGTGAGCAGAGCAATATGTATATTTTTTTCAGAGGGCGAGGAGATGCGTTTGTTTAAACTTTTGAATTTTGTCACCAAACATACCTGTAACTCAATCTCCTCCAAAGGTAATAGCGCCACCTAGTGTTCTTTTTTTTTTTTTTAGAGTGGTTAGGAGCAAATTATGCAATTCACTCATTTGCATATTGTTGACCTCATTGCACAATTATTTGAATAAGGCTTAGTGGTTGTTGGTTGTAGCGAGGGAGAGATCACTAAATCAAAACTTGGAGGAGCAGCTCATCACTAAAATGAGAATAGCTGGTCCACCTTGAATTTCAGCCATTAGTGAGTCTGTGCGGAAGTTGTTGCTAGCTGCATGGCTAACCCCCTTTACTTAAACCAGCAGGTAGCAAGCAAAATAAGGGAACTTGGCTTGGATCTTATCTTTTGAGGAGTTGAAGCATTTATTCACTGACAGAAACTGTACACAGACTGCACTGTTACTTCCACAACTTTAACACTTTAACTTTAACTGCTAACTTCATAGTACCGACACACACCGTCCTCTCTTCTCTCTCTCTCTCTCTCACTCTACTCCACACTCACTGGGGTCTGCCACTGTTTGCGCAACATGCATAGCTTGCTGGCTGTGATGTGGCCGTTGTGTACGCGCACCATCACGCTGCACATGTGTTGGCTCATCCAGATGCTCTCCACATTGTTTAAATGTCATGTGTTTAGGTGCAGCACAAAACAGCTAGGGTCCTGCGCCTAAGCTGTGTAATGGCAGTAAAAACCCTGCAGTTTTACTCAAATCAGTGGTAGTACCATAGTGCGTTACAGCACTTCTTCCCAGAGATCGTACCCGCTTGCCAAAGTTATATAGTGCGAGAACAGGGGCGCAGAGTGGGATTGACAGGGGCACCATTCTAAATATTACAAGTCAGAGTAGCATAAAAATAATTTTGAAGCTGTATGTATATTTTGTTAGATTTATCATTAATATTCCTAGTGTTAACTTTACTTCACTGAATGATCCTACAGTTGTCTGATCAGCGTCATGTTATGATTTAAAAGGCTGCTTTTGGTTTCACAATGTGCTAAAATCAGAGAGCAATGTTTAACATTATTCAGCTACTGACCTATGGAGCGTAATGAGCCCAGTTGTCTGTCTCAAGGTTTATTTTTGTGGTCTGTAGTCTTTGAACTTTGTGTAAGATATAAAAAATGCTAACATTAACTTTGGAGAAGGCTGAAGTATTTTCATATGGAGATCCAGGTTTCACACTTAGACAGTTAGCATGCAACATGTATTTTTGTACACGCTGTTGTGCTTATTACCCTTAAACACACACAGACACACGCACACCGCCGCTGGTGTAAGGTCATGTTCCTAATTAAACTTCAGCAGCTGTTTTTGCTTTCATTTTGAAAATTATTAGACCTTGACTTTTTATTCCACAAAAAAATGTTTGCTCAAGGGTTTGTAATTTGTAATGAAAAGATCACAGTGCCGTAATTGGAAACATACTGAAATGTTGGTTATGAAGGCTGGTAGGGGGTTTGCCATCTTTAAGCCTAAACACAGCCGTCTATCTGCTGTCTGCTAATACCCAAACATAGTCTTTTTTGAAAAGGAAGAGGCCTATTTGACACGTGTGCTTTTGAAGGTTTTGTGGAACATAGATGTAGAAGTTGTATAGTCATAGCACATTTCTCAACTGTAACATGTCTGAAGGTGAAGGCAAGTGGTTCAGGAACATTGACTACTATCGCCTGGATGGCTCCACCAACGCCACCACCAGGAAGAAGTGGGCTGAAGAGTTTAATGACATCAGTAATCCAAGGTAACATACTTTTATTTTACAACACATAATAAAAACACCACATTACCAAACATTTAAAATATCACTAGTGCTTAAATTGTCTCTCTTTCCCAGAGGTCGTTTATTCCTCATTTCAACGCGAGCTGGCTCTCTTGGCATCAACCTGGTGGCAGCCAACAGGGTCATCATCTTTGATGCCTCATGGAACCCCTCCTATGACGTCCAGAGTATTTTCAGGGTCTACCGCTTTGGTCAGTTGAGGACCGTCTATGTCTACAGGTTCCTGGCCCAGGTGAGGTTATTTAACTGTTTTGGTACTTTATGTAAGTAGAGCGGCAATGATTAATTGCTTTTTGATCGCAGGTTTCTCCATAGAGCTCCCCCTACAGCTTCGGAATAGATATTTGGCATCTCCTACGGTTACTTGTGTCTGACTCCTCGCTCAGTCAGTCTGCCGCTTCCTATTTCTATGTTCCTCCAACAATGCTTTCCTAGCTTTCTGCTTCTTTTTTGCTGGCTCAGCAATGACGATAGTGTAAAAAAACTCCATCGCTACCTTGTTAGCCGTTTTCTGAATGGGCATATGTGTGCAGTACCGTGAAGCAATTTATCACATCGCAAGACCTGAAATCACAATATTATTTGTGATGCTGAGACCAGCGAATTGCCAGCCAAAATTTGCAAGGGTAGTTTTTCCGCTCACAGGCGCGAGGGGGGAGCAAGACAACCACCAATAAAACCATTCCAGTGTCTCCGAAGCTGATCAGTTACGGTAAATTAAGCTAAAAAAAACCTGCATAGGTCCCCTTTAATAGCCAACTATTTTGAACAAGCCTTGCATGAGTAAAGTAAATATCTTAGAGTTGTGGACAAAACGAGGATGTCAACTTGGGCTTTGAAAAACACTCATCCACATTTTTCACCATTTCTGACATTTTATAGAACAAACAACTCATTGAGAAAATAATTGTCAAATGAATCAATAATGAAAATAATTGTTAGTTGCAGCCCTATCTGTGAGTAAAGCTGTAAATATAAACTATTGTGTAGATATACCTATACTTTCTGGGCTGTCTTCACAGTTCATACTGCTATACTTTTTTTTTTTTTT
>NC_045742.1:19803704-19826484 GCF_008692095.1 Etheostoma spectabile
TTCTTCAGGGTACAATGGAGGAGAAGATTTATGACCGGCAGGTAACCAAACAGTCTCTGTCATTCCGTGTGGTGGACCAGCAGCAGATTGAGAGGCACTTTACAACGAATGAGCTGGCCGAGCTTTACACATTTGACCCGGACTTGCTGGATGGGCCCTCAGAGAAGAAGAGCAAGAAAGCCACGCCCTTGCTTCCTAAGGTAGACATGTACATATGCAGATTTCATGTTTTTTTTTTTCATGGACTTGAAGATTTCAAGTGCAGAAAAGCAGGCTGAAACCTATTAACAGTAGTAAACAAAAGTATTTTTATTCAACAAACATGGCACAGAATGCCAGTTTTAATACCAAGCTTGTTTGACCAGACTTGCACCAAGTAGTATGTTCTTCTTTTTTGAAGTTTACCACTTCAGTGATAAAGTTTTTAGACACAATGCCAACTTGTATCCTGCTTGGCCTTTCTGGGATCTTTCTATTTCTTCTTGTTTCCTTTCATAATCCTGCGCTCGCCTTTTCTCCTCTTAATGCAGGTGCTGTGTCACTATTTGAGCCCCCTGGGGTTTAATAAAAACACACAACCCTTACATTGGCCATCCAACCTCGCATAGCTGCACAGATGTGTGTTTACTGCTATTTACTAAATAGTCTTTTTATTGCAACACAGCTTCTGCCCTGCTATAAACCTCTTTTTTCTTTTTTACATTAATTCCTTGCTGTCCTTTACTTCTTTATTGATCTTTGAATTATGTGCTTTCCCACTCTTTCCCTTATTTGCAGTCTGTGTTTATTCAGATAACCTAAAGTGGTTTTACCTCTTTGTTTTGGTTTAACTGTAAAAATCTTTAAACCGAATGGATAAAGGATATCATTTCTCTCACCTTTCATATCCCTCTAAACCAGGAGTAGCCCAGTTACAGTGCAGCAAAGCACAGTTGGAGATTTGAAGAAGAGGAAGGGGAAAAGAAGAGGAAAGATGTGTTCATTGAGCCGCGGCCTGTTAGATGTGTATGATCTTTAATGAGCCCAGTGACATTTATGTGACACCGTATTAAAGACGGAGAGGCTGACAAGCTCTTTAACAAGCTGACCTGTTTTGGCCAGGGGGTTAACTATGATGTGGCAGCAGGACTGCAGTATACGGAAGGAATTTGCCATCTGGAATGATGTGAAGATGAGTCAGACACCCTCCATCACTTTCAGCCAGCAACCATTGCACAGAAGGAGAGAATGATTTGAGTCTACAACAGAGGGAGTTTTTTATTTTTTTTATTTATTTTTTTTTTTTTAAATTAAACTTCTTTTAAACTCTTCACACTGGGAAGTGCTGATTTCTCAACCAGACAGCGCATATTGCTTTAAAATTAGGGTCACACAGGCCTCAGAGGCAGTGTTAGATATCTGTGCTTAAGAAGCTGAGTTGGGCTTATTTTTGGTCTCATCTTTTGCTTTGTAGTGGGGTCTCTGCTACCACCACTCCCACCTTCCTCCTCCTGTTCAGTCCACCTTTATACTACCTGCCATGGTTATTTCTGCACCGCCTTTACCTTGTATCTTATCATTATCTCCACTCCAACCCCCCCTCGCCCGCCCGTACTCGCTGATGTCCTCACTCTCTTCCCCGTCCATCCACCATTACTCCACTCTGTCTTTTCCCTGCCTTCTTCGCGACCATCTGTTGCACTTACTTGACACTATGCCTCCGAATCTTCAAAGCAAGTTTAGTGAAGTTGTTTTTCTTTTTCTCCCTCTGGCCTACCCATCATGATGAAGGGTCATTATTTAAACCCCTCTCTTAAAGACGTCTCCGCACTCTTCAGAGAAACTAATTGGAGACAAAAGAAGCAGGACAACTTCCTTGTAATGACAAAGAAGGTCCGCACAGCCCAGACATGAGATTTTGACTCCCCACCTATCCTGAGACACCCTCACCTAAACCTGTTCATCACACTTGCCTCTTCCATCTAATTCAACCACTCGTGAGGAAAAAGAAAGAAAATGAGAACTATGTTTTTTGTCTTCATACAACTTTACAGCGTTCTCTGCAAATGCTGTATTGTGCACTGTCGGTCAAGCTGGTAGGCTGTGGGCGTACCTCACTGTATGTGCTCTCAGCAGGTGATGGCTGCAGTGGTCATTAGGCTCTGTCAGGTACAATGACTGAGGGGAGGCTGCACTTAAACCACAGTATAGACAGGAACAGACTGGAGCAATAAGCCACATTATGCTTGTCTCATTAGGGGTAGGAAGTCTCTTTGGCCTTAAAGGAAAATCCCCCTCCCCCCCTTGAATACTTTAAGCAATATATCACCAGTCAGTGATGTTCAGTGCACCCACCTTTAGCTTGCCCAGTCTATATCTACTTGTGTAAGCGCTTTTTCATACTTCCCAGAATGCTTTTTGCCAGCTTTTAGAAAACATGCCTGAGCTTGTTGCTTTGCAGGTGGAGAGAACGCTAATGATAGTAACAGCAAGAGGCCTTGTTGTTGGTGAGGAAGAAGCAAGAGCAATGGCCCTCGTTTGCTGCTTTCTGGTTTGTTGAGAATATGTCTGTGGCGATATTGGGATCTCTGTCACTAATATGATGAATCTCTGTATGGTTATTGAACTTCATCATGCAAAGAGATGGTTGTTTTTATAGTTTGCTACTGACTTTTTGGCTTTAATTGTCAGTGAGCAGGAAAAAGTAAAACACGTGACCAGATATTAAAAATGCACAAAACACTGACAGTGCCTGTTTTTAAACTGAACTGAAGGCCATACAAAAAATGTCCTAAATTTAACCAGAAGGTCTTAATGCAGCAGTGTACTTACTTTGTGTTTTGGATGATCGAACAGCTTCTGAAGCCCCCTTCCCCCGCACCTTCCAACATTGAAATTGGGGGTCTGTGTCCGAGTCATTTCTGTAACTTCTCTCAAATCAGACATTCTTTGTGCCATAATTGCCCAGCTGTGCAGAGGTGAGAAAGGAGCCACTATTTCTGTCACTTTTCACATCTACGCTTGCAACACTATGAATACCTTCCAGAAGAGACTGAGACTGTATGAAACTACCCCCATATACCCCTCTCTATGACGGCAGGCTTTTCGCCCTGCCTCCCACTGTGGCTGTTCGGAACAGCTATAAACACTTTTTATTTTGGACATGGTTGGATAACTCCTCTTATGAACCACTTCTTTTCTAGCATAACCCCTGCCCTTAGTCTGTAAAATATCCCAAGAGAAACGGCTGTGCCTGGCAACTAAAAGCCAGGCCAGTAAGTGGCCTGTGGGGAACAGCCCTCTGTCTCGAATTTGAACTGAGCAACACCTCTCCACGCCCACACTTTGTGATCAACTACTTCAACAAGTGCACAGCCTGCTTCTCACATAAGATTTATTCAGAAACCGATTTCCATTTTTTGACTTTTCTTTCTTCCAGTACAGTTCCACCATTATACTCTAACAGAGTCCTTGTAAATTCCACCTGGCATGACTGTCCAGCTCCAGCTGGCTGGTCCTTGTAGCGGGCTCTTGTAGAAGTACACCCCCTCTGCGGCTGCTAGCTGAGGCTTGTTTTTATAGGAATGTGCTATGTTTATTGTCTTTGTTTAGCCCTTTGTGACATGCATGATTTTGTTACTTTGTTAATTGACTGACAGCTAGATAAACCCTCTGACTTGCGTGCAGGCCCTGGAGGGTGTAAAGACAACGTGGTGGCCTCCTGATGTCAAGCATAGCCCCCATAGTTAAGTGCATTTCTGCTGAGAAACTGTTTAGAGCAGGCCTGTAGGGTTTGTGTATCATTTGTGTGCAGCTTGGGGGGAGAGAGTTTTAACTGACAATGTTTAGGTATTACAAATATCTCAGCCACTCACATTCCTTCAATTGTGATTCTGTCTTGGCCCCCTCTGTTGCTATGGTTGATACACCTGTACATTGAAAGTAGTTTCTGGCAGAGACAGCTACTTTCAATACATTCAAAAACTTCCGGAGAACTCAACTAACTAGTTGAGAGCGAGAGAGAGATATAAAACACACAATTTTAGGCTTGTTTTCCTTGCATTTATATTGCTTTTTCTTTCCATTTACTCAGAACTGTTTTCTTGATGTTGGAATCCTTTCATTTTCCTGCAAATTTAACTCCTCCTGTATAGTGTTTTTCTCTTAAGTAGAGGTTTATTGTTTGTGCACTAGCATGAAATAAAAAATTAAACCATGACGGTAGAAGCATGTTTAAAGCGGTCTCTACACACAATACGCGGCTATTTAGATGCAGGAAATTGGGTTTACGTGGTTGAGTATGTATGTAGAAAATATATAATAACATGACCAAAAATCCTGCTTGTATAGAACTGCAAGCTATTAATGCAGAGGGGTGTTCAATTACATTAGTCATTTTACATTTAACCGTCACCAAAATCTAATGCTGAAGTACCCGTTGGTGCCTGTGCCAAGTTGTAAAGTCTACATGAGGCCCACTTACATTGACTCCCAAGTTTTCATCTTTCAGATGTGAGAACTGATAACTTTGAAAACTGCTTTGGGCTACATCATTTATGGACTGCTGGCAGTTTAGTCATTTTCATACATGGACAATAATTTGGCTTAAGGAGGGCATAAATTGTTCTCTCAATGGAAAGTGTTTCAAACAGTGGTAAATGTCATGCATGTTGGATGCCTTGTGTGATTAGTATCCCAATTCTTGAACTAAGTTTCTTTGCTTGTTTAGCACTCAGCTGAATCTAGGACTGCTAGCTTAGAGTTAGTTTTATTCTAGGAGCACATTTGAATAACATTTGTTGAATAAAAAGAATTATTTTGCACAGGTGCTGTTTATAGTCAAAACAGCTGATTACCAGGCCCTCATTGAGACTGAATCTGTTGAGATTCTTTGGTCTAAACTAAAGGTCTTGAGCTTATTCTCAGATTCGGATGGCCACACACTCTGTGTGCCAAAACTCCTTCCCAAATTTCACCCAAAAAAAAGTGTTGAGTTGAACAGGGTAATTTACCTTGTTTTCCGTCTGAGCATCTGCCCACCCAACGTCTCTGACTTTCTCTCATCCCCTGCAGTAAAATGATAGGCTTTACCATGCAGATCCATAAGGATGACAATCGCCCATCATTAGTGCTGGCTCCACACACACTCACACTCACTGGGATGGAGATGGTCCAGACCACCCCAGTGCCACTGCTGGTGGGGATTACTTGGGTATCCCTGAAGGCACTAGGTTCCAATGGGAGCGTCAATACTGTCATTTGACCTGCAGCTCCACTGACCCGTTATCTGGTCGACAAAAGTGCTCCTCTTTCATGCATTTGAATAAAATGTCAGCACAGATTACTGTTCAAAAGATTACTGCTTTCTATTCATACATAGTTTGAACATTAGTAGTTAACTCTACTAAACTTAACTGTACTATACTGTTGCTACAGCATAAATTAAAAAATAAAAACCTGTGCTCATCTTTGTTCACAGAAAAAAAACAGGATTGATGCCCTATATCAGAGTCGGACCAACTGGTTCTTCTGTGCTTTTGTGTCCTAATTATAGAGCAAAACTGCTGGCTGTGCCACTGCTCCAAAATGTCTGGTTGTTCAGGGGTGGGCTGGTTTTGTCCTGATTAAGTGTGATGGCTGGCAAACATAAACATGTGTCAATGGGTTCAGTGCCCAAGTGTTGGAGGTTGTTGAGTATAAGGTTGTGAAGCTCTGTGGCCTTGTCTGCTCCTATCTGTTTCGGCCACCTTATCTGTCACTTGCTCGGGTCGTGAGGCCTCAAAATAGGTTAATGTAAAGTGTTCATGCAGATCACTTCTCCCCCTTCTTAGGGATCTAGTTTCACTCCGTCTGGTCTGGTGTTTATTTTCTGTGTATCCAATACAGGTCTCCAATCACTGCTTAATTTCATAGTTGGGCTTTCTTTTTCCTTCCCTAATACCAGTGACATCTATTAATAATTTTGTTTGCAGCTTCATACTCATTGTCACAGTTCAAAGCAAGACAGAGAAAGGCAGGAGAGGAAAGCATCGCCCCTCTGTGAAATTGGCCCATGTGGAGGTTAATGATGCAACTTCTGTATGACATTTTTTCCAGATTGTAAAGTTCCAGCTTAATGTAAAGCTAAGTCAAGACAAAGAAAAGCAAACGTACTACAGAGAAAGTAATTTAAACCATGTTTGTGTGAGCAGAGCCTGGCCCAGCTCTCCTAATTTTACTCAGGTATTGTTTTCAACAACACTGTAGTCATGGAAACCAGAACTCGCCCTAAAACAACCATTTATTTATTTGTTTTTTTTTAATTTTAATTTAAAAAAAATATATAAATCCAAGCATTAGAAATGAAATTGCGTTTGTGTATTCCGGTCTTGTTGGCCTGTTTGTATTGTTTGCCACAGTAACAAAGCAGATGTACACATGCTAACTAGTGCCTCTTTTTTTCGGTATGAACTCAGTGTTAGAAAGTAAATGTATGAATAAAAATTAAAAAAAAGTTTTGTTTAACTTTCTCGTCGACAGTACCGCTGCTTTCTCGCACTAGACACACGTCTGCAGCCTGCAGTCAGTGTGGCTAGATTGATACTAGAGTAGCCTTTCAGTTTACTGCTGCAATGAATAAAATGCAGAGGCGAAAAGAGAATCTGTTTCCACAAAATGTCTCTGTGAAACGATCATAAAATCTTTATTTTGCTCTCTCTACTGTATAATGACAAATTCAAGAAGCTTCAAAACATTAGTTCTGATGGTTTACAGCTTGACTGGAGTATGTGATGTTAGCTGTTCACTGAATATGACATGTGACGTCCATTTCCATCACATAAAGTCACGGGTTGTGATCCAGGTCATATCTGAATTGTTATGACTAGGGACCAACCCTTGTTGACTAGCTTGGTGTGAATTGCCAAAACAAGAGTTGAACACTGGTCAGATAACCTTGGTCATTGGTGTGAAAGAGGCATTACATTTCCAGCACATTAGTAGGGGATCTTTTAATGGCCAGTATAATTAGGAGGAATGATGACAGCAAGCAAAACCTGTTTTATTGTTCATATGGGCACCTGACTATTGTTTTAACACAGACTTGAAAAATTGTGATCCTGACCTTCAGTTGCTGTGATTGCAGTCTAAATATACAGTAACCTCTATTATGTAGCCACTGCGGCCTACAGTTTTTCCAGAACCATCTTCCTCCTCTCCTTTGATACCTTCAAGCCCATGTGACCCTTTTCTATCTCTTTGTCGCCTTTCCCCCTGTAGGATCCCTTCCTGGCGGAGTTGCTGCAGAACAGTAAGGACCAGATTGTGTGTTACCACGAGCACGACTCCTTGTTGGACCACAAGGAGGAGGAAGCCCTCAGCGAGGAGGATCGCAAGGCTGCCTGGGCCGAGTATGAAGCAGAAAAGAAGGTAGGCGAGGATAAAAACCCACACAGACATGCATGGTACAAAAATATCCACCAGTTCCAAAATCAAAGGCGCGCACACACACACATGCAGCATATAGCCCTTGTGTGTCCATTATTCTCTAAATCATTGACATCAAAGTGCAAGGAGAGCTAAGCAAGGCCCCGCTGCAGTTTGTCAAGATGTGTGACTCAATGTTTGATCTGTACAATCCTTTCATCGCTTAGATTAAGCAGATGACCGGGCCTACCCCCTACTACTGTGATAGTCATTTGGGCCCACCGTTAAGCTAGTGATCTGCTATACAAATCAATGAGAGGCTGTCCAAACACTCTCAGTACTACTGTACATAGTTAGGTCCACAGAGGGTTAGGGACTCTTTCTGTCTGTGCTACACACTTTTCTCTCTCTTTCTTTTAAATCTCCCCCATTGTACCCTCCTCTTCCCTCTTCTTTCTTGTGGGACAAATCAATGGGTAATTAGTGGGGTATATTTGGAAAAGTGCATGGATGGGGGGAGCAGGTCTTCTCTCTCTCTCTCTCTCTTCTGTACTTGTCTTCTTTAACACCCTCTCCTCTCTCTCTCTCTTCCTCTCTCTCTCCCCCCCCCCCCCTCCCCTGCGTAATCCTAGATTCTAATTCAGCCTAATGATTATTTCAACACACTCCTCCTCTGCCCTCTGTGTGCCTAAGGCGTTTCCTCAGGCTACTCTGCTTTTCAAGAGAACAGAGGGTTCCCAGTCACAGTGAAAAACAGTGGTGCTGAGGTCGAATGTGAGAATTTCAATTGCATTCGCGTCATTGCAATCTGTCAGCCACTAAAGATATACAAGTAATCACTTTCATCCTCGAAAGGCTGTTCAGTATCACATTGTATACCGAGAGCTTTGTAGGAGAAACAACTGGAACGTAACCCGGACTCTGCTAATGTCTTCACAACTTAAGGGTTGGCCAGCGGTGGCCAGGAAAAGCTATGTGTATGAATATCAGATTTGCAACTCAGGAAATGGGGAAAAACTGTGAGAACATGATCAGGTGCCCAAAACTAAACGTATCCCATGAGCCCTCAGCCTCACTGGGATGACTTCAGCTTGGTGTACACCTTAGAGGGTTTTTTTTGGTTTTGGATATGAAGTCAAGTTTAGATTTTCTGAAGATGTATGAAGTTGGCAGAGCATCTGAAAATTAAGTCCAGAAGTGGCTACTTCTTAAAAGTGTGTGTGTGTGTGTGTGTGTGTGTGTGTGTGTGTGTGTGTGTGTGTGTGTGTGTGTGTGTGTGTGTGTGTGTGTGTGTGGTGTGTGTGTGTGTGTGTGTGTGTGTGTGTGTGTGTGGTGTGTGGTGGTGGTGTGGTGTGTGGGTGTGTGTGTGTGTGTGTGTGTGTGTGTGTGTGTGTGTGTGTGTGTGTGTGGTTATAGTGCAGTGTAAGAAATGAATACATTTTTGAGTAATAGGTTGTAGGGACAGGTGTTGGGAGGAGAGAGGGACACCACAGTTATGAGGTCTGGCGAGGTTAGCTATACAGGAGAGAAGCCTGTTGAGTTTGCAGTAAAACGTGCTCATTTTTCATTTTGTGACTATTTTTCCAGACAAATTTCAACATTTTAAAGTTTTCTTTAAAATAGTGTTAGTCTTTCTCGTGAACCCAATCTCTCGTCTCTTGAGCTGTGTCTCGTCACACGCCTGCTGCACACCTGTCTCTCTGACCAGGTCCAAAGATCCCCCACTGGCCCCCAACAACACACACACCCACCCCTACATACCGGATGGCCAGATTACAGGGCACAGGAAAACCATCTGCAGCAGAGGCTCAATTACACACAAACATCGGCATCCTGCTGGCCTTTACTGGGACAAGACTGTTTACTTCAGGTCGCTTCTCACACACGCACACTTAATACAACAGAAGCAGGCCGATTTCAGGAACTTTGTTACTCTGGCAGAGTGAAACATCTTATTGGGGTGGAGTGTTTAAAGCGTTGTTGTCAACATTACTGACTGAACATGAAGTGAAGAGCTGGACCAGACACTGTGTGAAGGAAAGACAAGCAAAGCAAACTGTTGTCTCTGGTCAACCCCAGTGATGGCATAAAGTCTCTCCCATCATGCCCTTGGTGGCCTAATTGAAGTGTAACTAATCCTGCTCTTCTCTTGGATGCCCCCTCCGTCTCTGTCTTTCATCTCTCAGGGTGTGTCGATGAGGACCAACTTCCAGTCTGCATACCCCCAGATGGATATGGGCTCCTCCAACTACTTCTCCTTTAACATGGCTGCTTTGGCCTCCATGACCAACCAGCAGCTGGAGGTAAGTAATGAGCTCCACATGCCCCTCTGCTGCCTCCCTCTCCTACCCCCACGGCATGGTGCCCCACATTCCTTAGACCCCACTGCTAATTGTGACAACAGTCTAGTAGCCGGCGTCCTGACTGCCCCGCTCCTCCACCCAACAGTCTGTAATACTCCATGTCTGGGGCAGCAGCTATTTATACATGGTGGTGCATCTGAATGAGGGAGAGGACAAAACGTCCGAGAGGCAACTTGTGTTCTTCACTAAGGATGTCAAATGAATTCAAAATGTATCTTGGCTTCAATTCTTGTAATCATGTCATGATAGAAAGGATGTTGTTGCAGCGGTATCATTAAAAGTAGACAGACGCTTACGTGTAAAAGTGATTCAATAAATCAGTAAGCGATGCATCCTCTTGTGAAATTGTAAAGATTTTTGAGCTTAAAAGCATTTTTTTAAATGATAGACCTATTTATTTGACTCATGACATGTTAATAAGTTGAAACATACAAAGTATTGACAGTTATTCAATATACAAACAAGTCCTGCCATTTCTAACTCTCTCCAAATCAATATACAAATATAAGCAACCCTTAACTAATGCACCCCTAAAAACAATATAAGTCATGAACATTTTTACTTTCATTCAATTTTCACTGTACTTTCATCTTACGGCACAGGGAACATGCAACATTAATAGTGTAGAACAACACCAACAGAAGACAAAGCCAACAGTTATTACATTTAAATAACAATAAAAAATAAACCAACTTTAAATCAAATAATGATATAATTAATGTTGATTAGATATACATTACGAGTAATAGCCTATCAGATAGTGCCGTGGGCGGGACATTGAGTGAGACTACCGTTTTTGATTAGTTTTGTTTGGCAGTCGGATAAAAAAAGACTATTGAATATTGCAGCCGATAATTGATCAATCCCTTGTAAATATCTGCCAATGAATACTCAGTTATGTATCCATTGTTTTGGTAATAATAAGAAAAGCTTACCTGTCTTCTTTATTTGTGTTTAGGACCTTATAAACCAGGGACGACATAAAGTCATTGAAGCAACAAATGCGTTGAAGACTCTAACGCGCGAGTCACTGGAAGATACTATCGCCAGATTGGTAAGTGTTTTTTAATCAGCCTCGTGTCAATGAAGATAATCGTCTAACTTTTCTTAGGGATTAATCGCCATTTCTCCAAAGGAGTGCTTTGAATGAAGTCAAATTTCTGTGACTGGCCTGTAACAAAATGCAAGTGGAGTGATTCTAGTTGGGATGGAGGTTGATGTTAACATGTGCGAGCTTTTCTCTCCCCACAGTGGAAGGAGAACCCAGCACTCACAGAGAATCAGGTCCAGGCCATGGCTCTGGGACGGCAGGCCACTGTGGAGCTGGAGGTGAAGCGGAGGGAAATTGCGTACCGGGACGTTCTCACCAGGCAGCAGACGGTAAGAACTGCTCTGTGTACAAGCCACAGTAGCTGGAGACTAAAACACTATATCCGCTGTCCCCTTTTTACTACCAAGTTAGGCTATTTTATTATGAAAGGTAAATGGTAGGAGTATTTGTTAATTCACCCTCCAAGAACACTTAAGTTGTATAACCTAAATAATAATGAAAACAATGCAGTCTGTTAGACCAAGAAAGGGCAACAATTGTATTTGTGTTCACGTGTGAGGTTTTGGTTGTTCAGCTGGTACTTATTTAACCGGTCCCTCTGTTTGTGTCTGCCCAGCTGATGATGTACGTGCAGAAGCTGATTACCAACAGGAAGGTGCAGGAGCAGCAGATGGCTATGGCTAACCAGGCCAGCTACCTGAACCAGCTGGCCATGCAGAACGGCATGATGGGAGGTGCAGGGCTCAGCCAGATGGACCTGCTGGGGCTTTACCAGCAGCTCCACGGCCTAAACTCCCATCAAGGCACGGGCAAGAATCCTGGGCCCTCCAAGGGCCTGTAGGTCAGAGGGACTCTTCCTCACCCCCCACTCAGCCAGCCAGCCAGCCAGCTCCCAGTGGGCCAGTCCAAGTGAGGCCAAGTTCTCTGTAACAAACACACTGTGACACCACCGCTCAGAGCTCAAAGCAATCTGGTGCACCAAGCAGAGGGGTGGAGTAGTTTTGAGACTAGGCTGTTGTCCACTGGGGCCTCAAGTGGGATAGACTCAGTTCTGCATTGTGTAGTTCACTAAGAGAAGGTGGACTATAATGTATAAATGACTGTGTGAAAGGAGTCTATTAGGAATTTCAACAGAAAAAAAATGTATATACCGCCTTAATGTTATTCAAGTTCTATATCTTCATTTTTCATGTATTTAAAGAAACTAATTTTACCCCCAATGCTTTTAAGCATTGCATTGTTTTTCTCTTGAAAGATGGTTTCCTTATTATTTAAACTAAGTTTTTTTTTTTATACTATTTGAAATGCATAACTAAACCTGAGTGGGACCAGTGTTGTGGTGACAGGACTCTATTATGTAAAGTTCTACATGATTATTAGCCCCAGTAGATTCCTTTACCAATATCTAGCAAAGCAGGCAGCTAATGGAGCTGCTAAGTCCTGCTCTTTTTGGGAGATAGAAAAAATTGATAAGTCAACGAAAACAGAAAAAAAATATAGCCTTGTATTCATTTCCTAAAAAAGAAAAAGGAAAAAAAGCTCTGTAAAGTTCTGAGATTTGTTGAGAATCTTTTCTATTATCCTTTTAAGTGTTTTTCATTAGTTGTCGCTTAACATGGTAATGGAATGCTTGTGTTGTTCAAAACTGCCTGCCGATTCCTATGAACTTTTTGTAACATCATCCTCATTGTCACGTGTTGTCTAGCATAGCACTGTGCGTCCTGTTCATTGTTTATGTTCCACTTGTGTTGATCCCAAGTTTGGGTAACTGGGTCTCACAAAGCACAATCAGTTCAGCCGGATATCATAGGGCCCAAAACATTTCTCTTTACTTGCCTGTCAAAGTTTGAAGTATGTGTCTCATGGTGGATTTAGTAGAACGAGTAAAGAAGGCAATCATATTCTATATCTGGCTGATTTGTGTCCTCTGCTTTGTGAGAAATGCCTTCTGGACACTAGTCTCACCAGGCAGGTCCCCAGACTATACCTGTATTCTACTTTGGCACATTTTTGCTTCTAAATGCTTAAACTGGTGTAGCTGTTAATCAAGAGGAATATGTTCATTTCTCACAAAGAGATGCTGTCTCTAATTGACTCCTGTGTTTGCACAAGGTGTATTTCATAAATGTAGAGAAACTTTTTTTGCCCTCCTCTAAGAATGTTCTTATAATAGCAAATACACCGACATGATTTGCCATGAATCTGATCTGCTATTATCTTGATAAGTATTTAATATAACATTTAATAAAGTGACCAAAAGGATGAGCAACTCTTGTGTTTGAATAATTTGTTTTTAAGGACTGAAACATTGACAAATAATATTGTATATAGTGCATTCCTTTGATTGAATTTATAAAGAGGAATGTTGGTAGGAGATTTGGTGAATATGATAAGCAAAACACTTTGCTTATGCACTTGTATGATATTATATTGGAAGCCTGACCCATGGTGGATTTTTGAGGCTTATACCAGTTTTTATTCCAATAATATCTGATAACAAAATACTGTGCAGTATTTTTGGGGACATTTTATGACTATTATACGTTGTACTGTATAATCAGTGTCTCTTGATAACTTTTGAGTTTATACTGCTGAACTACACGCCATTAGGCAAAACGTCCTATACAAGATGTCTATCTGATAGTGCTGTAGCTAAATTTAAGGATGCGATTCCGTTAGCATTTAATTCATTACCAAGTCCCAAAATAACGGAGGACTCCTATGCTATTAGTCCCTCCCAAATCGATCATTTTGTTGATAGTGCAGCAGGCTCGCTACGAATGACTCTAGACTCTGTTGCCCCTCTAAAAAAGAAGATAATAAAACAAGAAGGTTAGCTCCATGGTATAACACTGAAACTCGCAAATTAAAGCAAATATTGCGGAACTTGAGAAGATCGGCGCTCCACAAACTGGAAAATTCTCGTTTAACCTGGCAAGATAGCTTAAAACGTATAGGAAGGCCCTCCGTAATGCCAGGCAGCGTACTACTCGTCATTGATAGAAAGAAATAGGAACAACCCCAGGTTTCTTTTCAGCACTGTAGCCAGACTAACAGAAGGTCACACCTTACTGAGCCAAGTATTCCCATAGCTCTAGTAGTACGACTTTATGAGGTTCTTCAATGATAAAATTATAACTATTAGAAGCAAAATTCACCAGACCTGCCTTTAACTGGCTTTCACTCTAAACTCAGGAACCTTAGAAACAGCTGTAAACCGATACATGTTTTGACTGCTTTGCTCTCACTTGATCTTTATCAATTTAATTCAATTATTTCTTCTCATCTAAGCCATCAACCTGCCTCTTAGATCCCATCCCGACTAGGTACTTAAAGAAGTTTTACCATTAGTCAACACTTCACTACTGAATATAACCAATTGTCTTTATTACAGGCTATGTACCACAGTACTTTAAAGTAGCTGTATTAAACCTCTTCTGAAAAGCAAACCTGATCCAGATGTTTTAGCCAACTATAGACCTATATCCAACCTTCCATTTCTCTCTAAGATTCTTGAGAACAGTCGCCAAACAGCTGTGCGACTTTCTGCTAGAACAGCTTATTTGAGATTTTCAGTCAGGATTTAGAGTTCATCATAGCACAGAGACAGCACTTGTGAAAATTACTAATGACCTCCTAATTGCTTCAGACAAAGGACTTATCTCTGTACTTGTGTTATTAGATCTTAGCGCTGCATTTGATACCATTGACCATTATATCTATTACAGAGATTGTAACATTAATTGGCATTAAAGGGACTGCTCTAAGCTGGTTTAAGTCTTATTTATCAGATTGATCTCATTTTGTTAATGTTAACGATGAATCCTCTGTGCACTCCAAGGTTAGTCATGGAGCCCCCACAAATCTGTCTCGGTCCAATCCTGTCACTTTATATATGCTTCCTTTAGGCAGTATTATTAGGAAACACTCCATAACTTTCATTGTTTGCAGATGATACTCAATTATATCTATCAATCAAGCCGGATGAAACTAATCAGTTAGTAAACTTCAACGTGCCTTCAGGATATTAAAACCTGATGACCTGTAATTTCTAATGTTAACTCAGAATAAATGAAGTTATTGCCTCGGACCCAAGCACCTCCGTGACGCACAATCCAATGATATAGTTACTCTGGATGGCATCACCCTGGCCTCCAGCACCACAGTGAAGAATCTTGGAGTCATCTTTGATCAGACATGTCCTTTAATTCCCACTTAAAGCAAATTTCAAGGATCGCCTTTTTTCACCTACGTAATATTGCAAAAATCAGGATATCCTGTCTAAAATGATGCAGAAAAACTATTCCATGCATTTGTTACTTCTATTTGGATTACTGCAATTCTTTACTATCAGGCTGCTCAAAAAAATCCATAAAGACTCTACAGCTGATCCAGAATGCTGCGGCACATGTTCTGACGGGAACCAGGAAAAGAGATCACGTTTCTCCTGTTTTAGCTTCTCTGCATTGGCTTCCTGTAAAATTTAGAATAGAATTTAAAATCCTTCTTCTCACCTACAAAGCTCTTCATGGTCAGGCTCCATCTTATCTTAAAGAGCTCATAGTACCTTACAACCCTAGGAGAGCACTACGCTCCCAGAATGCAGGGTTACTGGTGGTTCCTAGAGTCTCTAAAAGTAGAACGGGAGCCAGAGCGTTCAGCTATCAGGCTCCTCTCCTGTGGAACCAGGTTCCAGTTTGGGTCCGGGAGGCAGACACCGTCTCCACATTTAAGAGTAGGCTTAAGACTTTCCTTTTTGATAAAGCTTATAGTTAGGGCATAGAATCGAATATTGTTAGGGAGTAGTAGTTAGTCACATAGTTTTCAGATTTATCTATCATATAATATAACTAAAGGGAGACTTGGCATACAGCCCATCCGGTTGGGGGGAGTTCTAGCCCGCCGGGCTGGACTTCTTTACCTCGTCTCTTTTGGTTTTGTTGTAATAGTTTTAGACAGCTGGGACTTATTTTGATACACTAGTTAGGCCTAGATCGAATATTGTTAGGAGTAGTAGTTAGTCACAGTTTTCAGATTTATCTAACATATCAAGAATATAATAGAACAAGGGAGACTTGGCTACAGCCCGATCCGGTTGGGGAGAGTTCTGCCCGCCGGGCTGGACTCTCTTTACCTCGTCTCTCTTGGTTTTGTTGTAATTTTTTAGACAGCTGGGACTTATTTTGATACACTGAGCTCCTCTCCTCTCTATCTTTTCATTTATGTGCACCATGTCCCAGAAATGCTTGTTACTACCTACTCTGGGATCATTCCCAGTCCTTATGTTCTTTTTTCCCCACATGTTCCCTTGGTCAGAGAGGCTCCGAAATCAGGTAGCAGCTGTCGCCATGGTCCCGCTACACGTTCTGTATGCCATGTTCAACTGCTACACTGCGGTGCCCTGCTACGTCCTGCTACGTCCTTGCTACGTCCTGCTACGTCCTGCTGTGCCTTGTAATGCCGCACAGCGTCCGGCTATGCCTGAACTACTACAAAGAACTGCTACAAAACTAATTTTTTATTTTTTTGTTATTGCCACTCTTCATTCTAACCCCAACCGGCCCGTCAGACACCGCCACCAAGAGCCGGGTCTGACCGAGGTTTCTGCCTAAAAGGAAGTTTTTCCTCGCCACTGTCGCACTGTTGCTTGCTCTGGAGGAAACTCCTAGACTGTTGGGTCTTGTAAATTCTGGAGTGTGGTCTATCTGTAAAGTGTCTTGAGATAACTCTTGTTATGAATTGATACTATAAATAAAATTGAAATTGAAATTGAAAATTAAACCACCTGACGACCAGAATATAGACACAAAATTCAAAAGATGTGTCTTTAGCGGGGAATTTGCGCGGTATTATAAAACTCGGTGCTCTCTGGAGGGCTAACTATATAACCTGGTGTCGATGTAGTTACCTGAGCCAGGTGAGCGGTTACCCCCGCTTCCAGCCTTTATGTTAAGCTAACTCGTGGCTCCAGCTTCATATTTATGGTGCAGATAAGAGAGTTGTATTGATCTTATCTAATTCTCAGCACAAAAGCTAAGCATATTTCCCAAAATGTAGCACCATTTATTTAACAGTTGGAAAGCAGAAAGCTGACACATGCTGATGCGCTGTCCCTGTGTTTCACACCCACAGCACTTAGTGCCTTTGGTCCCACACTCTTCTCCCTTCAATCTTTCATCTATTTTTCCCTCTCCCGGTATTGTTTTCATTTCTCAGTCTGCCAGGGTTTTCCCCTGTATGTCTTTGACTTTTCCATTCCCTTCCCCCCCCCAGGGGAGCTTGCTCTCACAGCTTACAAATATCTGCCAGTGGAGAAACATTACAACTATTGCAGATGTTGAAATGTTGATCCCATCCCCTCTCAGCCCTAGATTACCACCAGTCCAGGTTTGCGGCACATCCCTGCTGGTTCTCTGCAGCAGGCAGCTGTTTCTGTCCATTGAAAAGCTGCAGACTACACCATAGTGGAGTCTGTGAGGCCCCTGCAATGAACAACCAATCACTGCTTTTAAATCCATGCTGATGTGTAAAGCCAATTAGGAGCCGGGATCCAGTTGCATAAGGAATCCGATTTTGTACGGTGGATGTAGGCTGACTAAGACCTTATGGAGACAGAGAGGGCCTGTGCACATTACTTGGTAAAGGGTTTATGAGGGCAAATTGGCATGGGATTGTATCGTGTTCTCCTCTGGGAGAAAAATCTGCGGTATGTTTTAACCTACATCTTTTGGACTGCAGGACAAAATGCCATGCAGTCATTGATTTTACAAACAACATTTAAAGTATTTCATTAATAACGTGTGCGGTATAATAATGGTCTTCCATCAAGTTATCTTACATCAGCAAAGCCTAAATTGTTTGTGTCCAGACAAAGGAAAGCTCCTTTTTAGTGCTAAGATGTTCATTATCAGGTAAAAACCACAAAGGTAAACCTCAGGGTGGCGCTGGAGGAAAGCTAATAATAATGGCGTTTTTTCACTGCATGGTAACTATTCACTTTGCCTCAACTCTACTCGCCTTTTTCGGTTTTCCATTACGAAAAAAAGTCCTTGGAACCTGCCAACAGGTACTTTTATCAGTATCACCTCCGTCGAGGTTCCAAGCGCGCTGAGGCGTTACCAAAAGGTGACGTGAAAACCTGCAGACTACTGATTGGTTGGAGAGAATCTTTTTTTTTTTTTTGCTGCCTCCTGCTTTTTTTGAAGCTGAATTTGTCTTCTGGCCCCTGCCAAGAATCAAAAACAACACGCGTTCGATGTTCTGTGTGTGTGTCGCGTTAGGTCACGACAGTTCGCTGCTATGACAACCAGCCACGCTCAACTCACGCATGAGGCGGTGCTAATCTGCAATGGAAAAAGAAGGACGGGGCGCCGCGGTCAAGTCGAGTCAAGCAGGTACCATTTAAAAAAAACAAAAAAAAAAACGCCATGATAGAGTCAATAAGAGTCAACCTCTGGGGACCGTGAATGTGAACTAGATTTTATGGTAACCCATCCATCAGTTGTTGAGATTTTCAAGTCTGGACCAAAGTCCGACTGACAACCATCATGCTAGCATGGCTTAAAAAATAACAGGAAAGAAAGGCAACGTTCACATAGATTCTACATCTGGTTTTAATTGGTACATCAGATTTTTATCAAAGCAAAAATAGTCTCTCACAATGAGTTCTCGATAGCAGGACAATTTTATTGTCATGTTCATTGCAGTTGTTTTGAGAGTGTGTAATTTCAGTAGAATCTACAGTCCAGATAACTTCAAGTTCCTTACAAAATAAAGTCTTTGCAATAAATAAATATATATTTATATTTATACTTTATATGTAGAAAATAAATATATTGTACATCTCATAAATAGGATCACCCATATGTACACCTCAGCTGCTTGCATTTTTAGTAATGTTCCCGACACTTTGAACATTACAAGTCACCATCCTTTAAAAAAAAAAAAAAAAAGCCCATCACAATTCTTTACAACCACAGTCAGAGAAGTGCTTTTGTCCCGAGCTTAATCACTTATTTTGTATACAATTCCTACAAGACGCCTCTTGATATTTTGTTTAAATGGGATGAATGAGATCGTTAGAATCAAATGATTAAATGGGAGAGTAAGTGAGCCTTCAGCTGGGACTGAGGATGTGCAGTAAGTGCTCTTTCGTCTATCACACATTCATCTTAGAGATTGTTTTTCCCTCTTTCATCTTTGATTTTAAAGACAACTTAATAACACTTCAGTTCGCCTTTTAACACACACTTTCTTCTTCTCCGATCTCCGTGTATGTGGAATGTTCCCTTTCTTACATTTAACTGTATATAGTGCATGACAAATGCACAGTGTGACATCTGCAGTGCTTCCCGTCATTTTGAACTCCTGAAAGTCTTGTCTGGTGTTCTCTCAACCATTCATTTCAGTATCTACGCATTTATCTCTAAAAAGTGGTTATTGAGAAAACATAGCACCTGATTTGATCTCCCCACAGCTGGGCAGTCATGCCTTCTCCGTCCATGTCCATGCAGTGGTTTTACAAGATGACTTTCCCGCCGACATCCAGGAACATGCACAATGTTTATGTCAGTGCTTGGCAGTGGGCCAAGGCACAAACACAGTGACCTCAGGGGGAGCTGAGGGTAAACAGTTCTGTACCAGGTCCAAAATATCCACAACACCACCTCTCTCTTGTTTCATGTCTATTCCTCCGAATGTAACCAATTTTCCAAGTGTAAGCACTGGTCACCTGTACTGGAATAAGTCCCTGTACGCCTGAGGGATCTTTTCAATCTCCACCGGCCTGGGTAAGAAGTGGGTGAGTTTCTGGTGTTTTTTAGTCCTGTTGCCCTCCCTGGGCGAGCCGTCTTTGTTTAAGGCAACGTAGTAGAAGCGTCCCGTGTCTGTGTGCTTGTACAGCGTTGAAGCGTAGGTGTTGTACCAGTTCTCCTCAAACTGCTCCCTGAACACACATTCTGCTGTCAGCTTCTTCTGCCGGAGAGAAAACAACACATCAGTCACATGCGGAAGTCCTGCACACGCGACATTTGCAACAGAAACATGATTAAAAGCAGCTGAGATTATGATGGGTGATGCCACTTTGCATGCCAATTCCTGATGTGCTAGTTTATGTATTTCATTACCTATTCTGGACTGCATGTGAAAGCTGAGTGAGTGAACCAGTAGGATCTCATTAAGGCAGGCGCTCATAATGACAAAAGTGGGGAAGTCATTACGAGGTGCTTTCCCCTTTACGCCCCACACTCATTCTTAAGACCCGTTAACCTCTGGTTGTGAATGGAGAATTGTTTCCCTCCCGTGATGCAACAAGAACAGCAAGCAAGCGTACAATCTTCCCTCGCTCTCTCGCTTTTTTTACGCACACACACACACACACACACACACACACACACACACACACACACAGTCTCTCTCAAAGCCTCGGTCTTTACTGACAGCGCAGCATGAGCGATGGCTGCGGGTTCAGCAGGTGAGAGTGTGCTGGCTGAGTGAGTGTGTGGGAACAATAAGAGACATCACGGCTAGAGCTACTCTGCTGCCAAGACCAGTCAGTCATGCAGCAAGAGGGTCGAAACTCAGTGGAGTCAGGGGTATCACTGGAGGCCAAATGTGAACCCTATTCAAGGGTGTCACTTTATCTCCCACTCTTCCTCCTTGACACTCTGACTTTGTTTTTGGCTATTAGGATGTGGCTTCTCCACACAGCAAGATAAATGTTCGTGATCAGTCAGTCTCTACAGTCGTAGCAAGTGTTTGTGTAAGAGTCTCGGTTTTTATTCCAGCGGCAATTTTGTTGATTGGCTGTCAGGCTCTGCTTGGCTGCGGCTATGTGGTGGAGCTGTTGTCTGTAAACACAGCCCTGGGGGCACATGACTGGGCCAGCTCCATCCTAATACACACACACGCACACACACACGCACACACACACACACACACACACACACACACACACACACACACACACACACACACACACACACACACACACACACACACACACACACACACACACACACACACACACACACTTAAACCTCATCGGATCAAAAGCTTGTCAAGGTCTGGCAGTTGTGGGACGGAAGCACCCTTCTACCTGGTCCCCTCCCCCCTCCACCTCCTGGCCTCTCAGCTCCAGACAGATGTGTCCACATCGCTCCCTCTGTCAGTCAGGTGACTCAGTCAGGTGTGCAATTACCCCCACCCCCACAAATCATTGCCTCCCACCCTCACCCACCCCCCTCCCCCAGGGTCAAAGCTGCAGGATGCCAGACTCTGATAGCACGCAGTAACAATATCTGCACTTTCAACATAATGGTGGTGCTTAAGAAGTAGCCTCTGTTTGAAATGTTCAGAGCCAGGGGGAGTCTGAGCCCTGAGAGGCCCTCAGGTAATGCCCTGGGACACCTGATACAGGTAACCCTCACATACTTCCTCTTGATTGTCTTTATCTCTTCCATTTCCTCTCTCTCTATGTCTCCAAATACCAACCGCATATCAGAGAAAGTCAGCCAGGATGGAAAAAAAAAACGACCTAAATGTTCTCTATACACTACATTTACTGTGGAAAAGCACAATATATTTAACCCCGCAGTCCGAACTTGAGTCCAGCTGTGTACAGAGAGGTTATCTCCACCAAATTCAACCACAGCACACATCCAAAGCGACTCTAAACATTTCTGTCTCCACTTTGGGAAAAATATGTAAATATTTCTGCTTATCTCGAGACTAAATGAAGAGGTTGGTGTGCTCTCTAAAGCTGCAAATTCTGCTATTCCTCAAATCCCTTCGCATGGAAAACAAGTATGTTAACTTTCTAATTTTGTTTTCTTTGCCAGAGCCTGACGGTGTTGCTTTTGGTCATTATTTATTGGCTCTATTGTCTTTATTAATTACTCTGGTCCCCATACTGCAGAGGAGTGAAGCATGTGATACAGAGTGTGAGACTCTGTAAAAGAAACCTACTTGTTTTGTCTCTCTGTGGTTTTCCCATCTGCCACGTACAGGAACCTTGATAACAAATGGGCTCTTGCATTGCTCCTGAAAACGTGTTTTTGATAGCTCAGTACTGGCGTGTATTGTAAAAAAAAAAATATATATATAAAGGAATTTTATGACAGTGGCGGGAAAATAATGCATTCTGTAAAACAAGTAATGTGTGTCAAGTGCCAGACTTGTTGTGAATGAGGCCCTGGGCTGCATGGCGAGGGCCGGGTTGTAAATGAAAGGAAGAGGTTTTTTTGACTCACCGACCCATAGAGCTCTCCTTTCTCATTCATGCCGAGGTAGAGTCCAGCGTCCACCCCTCTGATGCTGACCAGACCCACCGCCAGACTGATGAACTCCAGGATACCTGAGGTCAAACAACACACACACAATGCACAAAAAAACAGTCAGGGGAGCCCACCGGCAAACCCCCCCCCCCCCCCCCCCCCCCCCCCCCCCCCCCCCCAGCAAGTGGCCTCCATTTGTGGGACAGCAGACCAGTCAAAATATGCACCAATCAACTGGGTTAGGGAGCTTTATTTTTTGCTGTCATGTGGCCTTAAAGTCACTATTATTCCAAATCTTCAAAGAGAAAAACTGCTTGCATCTTCAGTCTAGGCTACTATTACAAAAATACTGCTTTAAGAGGACTACATAACTCATTTTGTCTTTGATTACAGCAAGAAAAAAACACATGTATGGCCTGGATGCACCAGATAAAGATTCGTTTGATTTTTTTTAATTTTTTTTATCTTGCTTTCAAAAGTCTAAAGTGCACACATCACTCATTAAATCATGAACGGGTGTGGCGACTATAACTGTGTGCATCCTGTCTTTGGGACTTCCCACTGGCTACTAATACAGACTGAGAAGTCCCTTTTATGAAGCTGAGATGTGGGTAAGTTGTGTAGTGGGCTGCTGCTGACTCACAGGCAGTTACAGTAAAGTGTGACTTCAAAGGCCCGGGAACAACCGGTACAACGAAAAGTTGTTGTGC
>NC_045742.1:19826494-19831386 GCF_008692095.1 Etheostoma spectabile
GGATCCAGCTGGCTGTGCTGACTGGCAGAGGCCAGCTTACAGCCACCTGGTCCCCATCTCCCCGACCTCCTCTGCTGCCAGAGGATGACAGAGAAGATCCCTCTAATTTTTTTTTTTTTTTTTTGTGGGGCTAGGAGTGTGTTTCATATCCCTCTAATCAAAGCCATGTCTTCCTTGCAGTTCTGCAAAGACCTTGCATTTTATATCTAAGTGAAGCCAGAAACAAACACGCGGACCACCCATCCCTGTAAACCGGCTTGTTTTGGCTTAAGTCTGAACATTAAACCTTCCCTGAATTCCGCAGTGGTCATGCTTTAATTTAGGGTTATTCCGCTCTTTCCGCAGCGAGCAGAGCCGGCCTGCACCTGTGAGATGACTGCATGGATATGAGGCGCGAGACATGTGCGTATCTGCCCTCTGACCTCATTTGTTTATCGTTCTCCCGCGAGCCGCACCTCGCTCCATTCACATCAATGGTACCAAATCTTTGAGAGCCGCGGGCGCGCAAGTTGTCGCTGTGACCGCGAGACGCGCACGCGCTGCTTGTTTGCGGCTGCGGAGAGACACCTGCCCCCCCCCCCCACGCGCAGCGGGGATTGCAAGATAAAAGGTGTGTGGCTCTGCTTTCCTGCGCGCCAGGTGACAGTGACGCACGAATGAGTATTCACCGGGGACGTGCGTCAGGAAAAAGCCTCCTTCATTAAACGCACTTCACCCAGTTTTAGAGTGACAGCGGTGAAAATGATCTTAAGTGATAGTACGAGATATATTGCATGGCAAAACTGTAATTGAATGTTATACTATTGATAATTGCTTTCCTCATGATTACCGGAGGCCATAGTTCATCCCTTTTAATTTATACCTCTCTAACCGTGAGTGAGTGTATGTAATAAGCGGTTGATGATGGTTAATTGGGACTATAACAAACGGAAGGCACATTTGCGTCAGTTGAGACAGACACACTATATGACATAATCTTCAATATTTCGAATTTCTCAGATTTAGTAACAAGTTAACAAACTAAAGAAATGGTCTCACCAAATCTGCTGTGATCCTGTCTTGTCCCATGCACTGTCCCATTGGGGATAATCTCCAGCTGAAAGCCGGTCCTGCAGTAGAGCTGCCGCCGCCTCAGGATCCCTTTGAGGTGCCCGAAATCCGTCGGCGACCCCCGCTGCAGCCTCCCTTCAATCTGCCCAAGGCGCTCATTCAAGCCCACTGGAGACTCCGGTAAGGGCATATTCCCGAGTGCAGGAAAGCTTTGTAAATCCAAGTCGAGTGTCCCCAGAAAACTCCCGACCTCTGCCATTGTGTGCACAGCTGTCAAATTAAGCGAAGGCATTTAAAATGTTCGGGGACTCAAAGAGGGAGAAAAGTTTACACAAGTCCAAAGCGTACCCAGCGCGCCGCGCTCCTCCAAAAATCAGCAGCGTCCTTTCAGGTTATTGATCGTCCTTTGCTATAATCATCAGTTTGATATCTCTGTTTATCAGATGGAAAGACTCTATTATATACATACTCCCCACGTATTCTCACATTGGATATTCAAACACAAGCCACGCCTGGCTGGCATCCCTTCTTACGCGCATCAGTTTCCTCACTGAATGTGCACTTTCAGTCCAACTTTTACCACTGATGATGCCGCTGTCTACAGGTTTTTTTTTTTTTGTCACTGCCCTCTTAGAAAGCTGTATCTATCTTCACACCAAGCAAATCCAAGTCCAGAAGTATCTTCTCATGGATCCTGTGCTCCTAATCGTGGTCCGAGGCTGTCTGATGAAACCACATCGCCCATCCTGGCGCAGGGAACTCCGGCAACAGTTTGCGGTGCATCAAAATGCGACACAGATGCAAAAGCTAAGATCATCACTGTTCAAACACAAATGACAGCTGTCACAAAGCCAAAAAGCTACATTTATCATAAATTGTAACAACCACTCCACCACTAAGGCAATCCATAATTTACTGGCTGTTATTTGGTCACACCATAGCCTCTCCTTGAAACAAAAAAAAAGGAAAATAAAGAAAAACCGCAAAGCATCAGGCGAACGTTTCCCCCTAAAAGATTATCTAAACTTGTCCACAATATCAGAGCAATCCAACCTCCTGCACAAGTGTCAGTGCCAACTACTGGACGTTTTCATGAGAGCATTTTCTCCACCTCATTGTTGGAAGCAGGTGCTTCCTCGCCCCTCTGCACAACGTTTGCAATGTGCTCCAGCAAACCAGCAGCTTAACCACTTGTACTACTGGCAAGGAAGGGAAAAAAAGGGAAAACATACAAATCCTGATGACTGTAGTATCAAATGTGACTGCTGCAGAGATTGTATGAACCTCTGGAGTCATCAGAGGTTCTGTTAGATTTCAAATTTCTTTTAAAACTTCTCCAACATTAATCTTTCAAAATGTTCATCTCCCCAAATGACTTTAGTGCAAAGTTTCAAATAAGCTGCTACCTCTGCACAAGAGTTCTGTTGCTTAGTAATTATGTAACTACATTAAACAGAAGAGAAACCACCACACACTGTGAAAAGAAAGATGTCAAGGTATATATTTAACTACTTAACTGTCATAATTCACAACAAATGTCCTGGTGGAGGAGGTAGTCAGATCCATTAATTTAGTAAAAGTGGCAATACATACATGCATTGTTAAAAATCAACACTTAAAGTAGACTACTAAAGTAGTAGAAAAAAGTACTCGTTGTGCAACAAAAGAGGCATCCATGTGTACTGAAAGTAGCATATTTCTGTTGAGGTGTTGCTAATTGGAACTTTTATTAAAATTGATGTCAGATGATCACATGTTATGGATGTAAAATCATAATCTGTAAAGCACTTATTGCAGTCAAATACGTAAAGTGGCATTACATTTGCATTGATTGAGTAAATGTTCTTAGTTAGTTCACATCTCCCGTCAGCTGAAGCCAAAGCTCCTCCTCTGATGTCAGATGAACAGTTTGACATTTCAGGTGAACAGTGAGCTTTGCCACCACACACATGAAAGAGAACACAGAGAAAGCCACAACAGGAATAATGAAGAATAGGGGTAATTTATGATTGAATGGGGATTTTGCATCTCCTCTGTGCACAGTGGGGCAACGGGTCCCAACTTGTGGCTTCTCAGAAAGAAATATATAAACCGCAGCTGTTTAGTGAAGACTTTATTTCTGTGTGAGGATCGAAATGAAAACAAACTCCAGAAGTGTTTTAATTAGTTCACTGTTCTTGAGATATCCGTGACAGCAGGTGGGAGGAGAGGGCATGATTACATCAGTAACACCGTTTAACTATTAGGCATGTTATTTTAGACCTCCTTTAAGCTGTTTTCGGAAACCCCCGTCTCGAGGGGGAGTTCTCTCCTCAGAGCTGCTCATCACACGCAGCCGCAGCTTCCCTGTACAGAAATGGGAGTTATGACGCTTTCATGAATGGTGACAAATAGGACGCTAAAATTAACCAAAGTATTTGTGATTGTTTTCGATGTAAGCCTTTGATAAATTTCCCAGCTTCTTGTTTTTTGGCTAATTCATCAACTTTTGTGGTGGTGGTGCAATTTATTTGGAGGCAATGTGACTGGCTTTGAGAGCTCCTCTGGGTGGGATACAATATGATTGACCCTGCAAAGCATGCAGGCCTTTTTCACTGCTACTAATTATGCCACCATAAATCTCACGGGTGTGTCATGGCTGCATTGAAGTCAGAGGGGGGACAGTGGCTTTCAGCTGGTGCGGGATATGAAAGGTGGAGGGGGTGATGAATGCCCATGGGCCTCTGCTTGATGAATTGGGCAAGGGGTTGACGAGGAGTCAGGGATGGTCAGGCTTTGTGCGAACAGACACCAGGGCCCTCGCTGAAGAAGAGGATAAAAGGAGGATTCGTCTCAGCTAAAGAGTGGAAGGAGAGGGATTAAAGAAAGGAGGGAAGGGGAGAAAGAAAGAAAGAAAGAAAGTGATTGAGCAACTGAAACAGAGTAATAGAAAATTGAAAGGAAACACCTAACCCCCGTTTCTTCCCTCCTCGTGAGCATGTTCCGACTTTCGCTTACTGTCCGTCTCTTGTGTACAAAACTGAAATCAATCTTACTTAAAGTGTTAGAATAAAAATTTTAAGGTGGTAAATTTTGATTTCATTTCTTTTTTGGTAGCTATTAGAGCTACATCTGTTGCTGGTCAGCTATATTTTATAGTTGACATGGCAGATTTATGGCTGCAGACACACACACACAAAAAAAATCCAGAGTTAAAATGTTCCCATATGCTGAGAACCTGCAGAGGATATAGAAATGAAGATAATGACCTCGAGTGCATGGCTGGAGCTTTGAAGTTGCTCTCCCATGAGTCACAGCCAGAGAGTCAAGATTAAAAAATTGAAGTTAACTTGCAGCAGGAATTGGGGGCTAATAAGTCCCTCACCTGTTTATTTGGATGATACAAACTTCATCTGAGTCCTCTTCAGAGGGGTAGAGCAAAGGTAGGTATGCTGTACTGACTGAGGTGTGTTTGATTCCATTATGGAGCATGCTAGAGATGCTTGTTTGTATCTGTAGAGTCATGGTTGAAGTTCAAGAAATATTTTGGTGAGAGTTAGATGAGAACACGATAGCACTCTCATGGCTGTTTGGTAAATATGAAGCTACAGCCGCAGCAACTAGTTAAATTAGCTTAGCATAAAGACTGGAGGGAGGAAACAGGGGGAAACAGCTAGCCCAGTTCAGTCAGAAGGTAACAAAATCTTCCTACCAACATCTCTAAAGCTCACTAATTAGAATGTCATAACTCTTGAGAAGTGCTGGTTGAAAACCAACACTTTTTTTTTGGCATATATTAAAGCGTCCATATAATGCTCATTTTCAGGTTCATAATTGTATTTTGAGGTTGTACCAGAATAGGT
>NC_045742.1:19831404-19831600 GCF_008692095.1 Etheostoma spectabile
AAAAAAACAACACATTTTTGTTGTGCGGCACATTGCTGCAGATCCTCTTTTCACCCTGTGTGTTTGGGTCTCTGTTTTAGCAACAGAGTGAGACATCTCACTTGTATACTATCATTGTTGGAAATTGTACATGTTCAGTAGCTTTGTAAGATCACATCAGCTAGATAACTCTTTCTCCAACTTTGGTCAGTAGAAG
>NC_045742.1:19831610-19831825 GCF_008692095.1 Etheostoma spectabile
TAGCTGGGAGACTTCTTCTAAACGAGGGGCACTTGTGGAATACCTGCAGAACAGGACCATGTAAGTACTTCTATTCTAGATTATGGTGAACTAGTGGGTGTTGTAGCAGTGTTTTGACATTAAGAACGAGCTAGCATGCTAGCGCTAGCATTTGCTACGGTTAGTTATCTCATCTAGCTAGCCGTGCAGATTTTGAACAGCTCACCCAGAGACTG
>NC_045742.1:19831835-19832861 GCF_008692095.1 Etheostoma spectabile
GGACACATTCAGAAACCCGTATCTCACTCAAAACAGCATGGATATTTTTTATGCATGTGGAAGCACCAGAGACACAAAATAACGGATTTTTTCATAATATGGGCAATTTAAACAAATAAAACGTAATGGGAAAATTGCTGGCAGATCTATTTTTTGCCTGCGGGCCATCTGTTTCCCTCTGTTTCCAGCCTTTATGCTAAGCTAAGCTAACCAGCTGTTGGCGCTAGCTTCATATTTGACAGACAAACATGAAAGTGGCATTGATCTTCTTATCTAACTCTCGGCAAGAAAGACAACAAATGTATTTACCAAAATGTCAAGCAATACCTTATGTGATGTTGCGTATTATTTGGGCAGATTCCTCAACAAGATGCTCAAAAAATGTTATCCTCTACATGTAAAGAATGTGAAAGTCCTGAAACAGAGGCCCCCTTCCTCTCATACCGGTTACAGGGGAGCCAGTTGCAGCCTCCCTCTACTGTGATGGATGCCTAGTTTAGAAGAAGGCCTCCTGCTGCTTCTGATGGCTCACACATAATCACCCGATCTGGGATCAGGTTCCTCGAACCCCTCTTAACCTCGGCCTAGTGAGGGCATGAAAAAAATGTCTGATTCAATGTCAGCGGCTATTAGGTATGAGCCCTTGTATCTCATACCACTCGGTTAACAAGGCGACTAAAGGGGTCAGACCCCTGTGTTTCCTGGCTAGCAAAGCAGCACAACCAAGTGTAAGGACTGTTGAGTGTAGCTGCAGAGCAGAGCCACAAACTCCCAGTGAGAGAGAGGAGAGAGGACATCATCTGTTCTTATTTTACCTTTTGTCAAGCAGCATGTGGAAAATGATCTTCACTGTGAGTTATTTGCAGAGCTGGATTCCGTGTTATTTCATTCCCTAGCAGAGACATAACAGAGAGGGTCTCCTCTTTCACGCAGGTGGTCCTTCGGCCTTGTTCAAGGGCGCTGTGTGTGCAGGCGCAGGGGTGGGAGGGTACGCCCGGGGGTGGGGGGGGGGGACACGACACACAG
>NC_045742.1:19832871-19840764 GCF_008692095.1 Etheostoma spectabile
GCGAATTTAGGTAATGGTGTAACATTTCAGCGCCTGCTTTCCTTGGCCACCCAATGTAAAGATAGTGTTAATTAATTAGTTTGCTTTGCTTTTAAGCACCAACGAATGGAGTCCTCCGGGTTTTGAGAAGCCACAAGTATGCAAGGAACACAGTCTAAAACCAACATTTGTCGTACAAATTGCTTGCATATGTTCTTGGGAGAGGGAAAAAAAGATCCTTGTCATGACACACCAACAGAGATGTCACACTATTTTTTTGTTTTGTTTTTTTTCACTCGATGAGAAAACCTTCGTAGGAATATTTTAAGTTTGTCTCCAACATTTTGGTTTAGCAGTTAATCATCCATAATCCAAACTTGTGGTTTTGCTGTTTTCATTAGTCGGCTGACTTAAATATAAACTGGAACAACAAATGTTGTATTTTATGGTGTAAACGTCCTACTTGTCCATGATATAAGTAGGTTTCTTTTAACTCGCTGATTCTTCTGGTCATTACCACAGCCACTGATTCATCAATGGATTTACCTATTTAGGATTGTACTGCCTAATGAGTCTAATAGACGGCTCATGCTTCATGACTGACAAGCTGAAAGGAGCCCTCACTATCTGAGCGATGTTCCACCTGTCCATCCACACTGATGACTGAGGTGCGGTGTAATAACATCAATAACAGCTCGACTTGTGTTACTCAGCTCTGCAGGGCTGCGGTCTGATGTTAGAGAGTGTATATGCGTGATCATGATCCTGTCTGATGAGGGAACAGGCCCTCAGAGCGAGACTATTATTCTTACAACAACACAGAGCAGGAATCTACCCTCAAACAGATGTTAGGAGTCCTTTGTAGAGCCTTTGGCAAGGAGCCCAAACCTACCTATCTGCACAGCTATTTACATGGCAATCCAGCTGCTCAGTCTCTTTTTCTCCTTCTCTCTCTTTCTTTCACCCTCCCTTACCCTCTCAATCCGTGTCTTTACATTTACATTCCCCCCTTCTCTTCCTCCCTCCTTTTCCCCCATCACTGTTTGAAATCAAATAGCCCCTCACATATAAACTTTGATCAATCAAACATACTAATTTGTTTAGCTGGGGAGACAGTGACATACTGATGTAGGTTCAGTTACACAGAGATGAAAAAGGCCAGGCGTCCTGTATCTCAGAATATCTCGATGCTGACGCAAACCTTTACCCCACACTTTATATTTAGTCATTCCCTTTCACAGAAAAGACAAATATATCCAAAAAATGTCTACCTGCTACCCTGACTTATTGTCCCCTCTTGTCCAAGCAGATGTGGGAGGGAAGGATTTATTATGATAACCGTTCCTGGAATCAGAGTTTATATTTGCTTTCTCACTAATCTTATGAGGTGATATAAAATGCTGTGCACTTTTTATTTTAGCCAGCATGGTCTTTGGTATTTGCGTAGCTGGAGGAAAGTCATTTGTTAAAGTCTTTTATTTAATTTGATTTAACTCATCTATCAAGTTCAGAGTAGTAAATGGACTGTAGAGAAATTATACGACTAGGGAGATGGGCTGAATGTTTCTCTGCATAAAAAAAGAATGGCCTTCCCTGTGTTTGTACATTTAATATTCGACACAGCCCTTTTACTGTACAAAAGGGTACAGTTATTTTGACCACTGATTACTAAAGGTGTATCATGAATTTAAGATAACCATGCTAATGGGGCAATTCACAATTCAATTTCACATAGACACTTTTATTTTCATTGTTTCTTTTATTGCAATAAATCTTACAAGGGCAGAACGAAATAAAAATTAATCATTTTGAACAAGCCTCCCTTCAGCAAAAACAAAAAATACGAACGCGCCCCCTTTTCTGACCCTTTCCTTCCCTTTAATAAATGTTGCACAGTCCCTAAGAATAGGAGCCAAATTGGGGTTGCTAGAAACAGTGAAAGAAGTGTGCATAGACTATATTTATACTCTCATTTAGGACCAGATTCCTAAATGTGTAGCCCTTTCAACACTTTTTGTTGAATTTATTGTCATTTTCATAATGCTTAGGGTTTAATAACCGTCCCAATGCTTAAACTATGCAAAATTGTTTTTAAGCTCAGAGAAGAGGATGGACGTGGTCCTCATTAGCAGTTAGCTCACTGGCAGCATTATCATAAGATGGTAATTAGACAGGCAACCTTCGCGTAAACAAAAGGCAGTGAAATCAAAGTCCGGGGGGGGGGGGGGGGGCCCTGAAGCTGGCCGGCTCGTCAGTAGAGGGTGCTGATGTTTTCCCCTTTCATAGCCCAGCCAACATCTCAGATTGCCTAGGAATCATGCAATGTCACGCTATGACAAATGGAGATACATTAGTTAATTAAAGAGGGGAGTTCAGAGCACGGTGACGCAGATTGTTCTTTTTTTTGCTTTCACTCTTAAAAATTTCTTCGTGTCACGATACAAAACCAGAGTCCAACTTGCTGACTCTCCTGGCGTGATTGGATGAGTTCTTTCTCAATTTCTGTAATCAAAGCTGCTGCAACTTCTGACGTAGTTTTGCTGCTATTCTCCGTGCTGCTGTTGACTTAAGTGAACGGTCAGATCTGGTACATAAGGGGAGGTAATTTACTGTCTAGAGTGATTTACAGTTTGGGGTGATTGTGGGCCTGTGCATGTGAATGCTTAAAGTTTGTTTACCAAATAGGATTAGCAGAAGGCATGTCTTTGACATTAAACTGTTCCTCCACCAGAGACGTTTTAATTGACTTAAAGTTATTTTGGCAAATGAGGAAACGCCAAATGAACAAATGGGGGCAGCAGGTTCATTATTGATGGTTTGTATTGGGAGGCTACATAGAAAAGAAAGCACAGAAACCCACTGTTTTGATCTGAAATCTTTGACTTCTCCGTCTTTGATGTCATGTGATGGGGTGAATAGTTGTTCGGTTGAGACAGTCTCTCCGCTGCCAGAAACAAGGCTGGAGGCTGAGACAGGTGCACTGCGTTCATCACATCCTGATGGAGGAGACCGAGGGCCAAGATGTTGTTCTCAACATATTGGAAGTGTTTGTTAACAGATGGAGACATGTACTGGCAAATGTTACCAAACTTTATCCAGAAAGAGGGGAGACAAAAGGGATGGGATGGAAAGCTAGGTTTAATTTCCAATGGCACGAAGGACATTAAAAGAAAGATAGAGATAAGAAGGAAATCAATCAAGATTTCATTTTAAAATGTTGCATGTCGAAAGACTTTGTGATTAAATATAATACATCGTAGTAAGAGCAACTACAAAAACCTCTTGTGTTGTAACTGTCAATCTAGCCTGATAAAAAATGGTTGAGACTTTGTTTATTCCCAGGTTTTGACTATAATACCCAGCTGCAAATTGTGCAAAACCACAAGCAGGTTAAGGATTTTCCCTGAGGAAATCTTTTTTCATCCATCTGTCATTCTTCTCAAGCACGTCTTAGTCGCATATGTTCTTCCCCAATCCACTCCTCTATCTGTGTTTGTATCGCAGCTTTATTTCTCTTGTAAGGTCATGCAGCTACAGCTGGCATCAATATGGCAGGGCTTTTTTTCTGTCTGAGTCCAGCGCTGGAAAGTTATATTCATAGGGCTAATCAGTTTAAAAGATAATGAAAACAGAGATTGTTTACAGAGATTAGGCCCTTGGAAATGGAGTAATCAGTGCTTTGAAAGGGCACTGACAGCGGTGGGCTGGATTACTGTCTGTAGAAACTGAGCAACGCCGCTCTAACTCTCCATCTCTAACAAGCTCTCAGAGCCCTGATGTCATCACAGATAGAAGATAGAGTACATTCTCCTCCATTCCTCTACATTTGCTTCTCTTTGCTGGAATGAAATTACTCAACGTTTAACAGACGGGACACCTGTCAGCCAGATGTGTTTGAGTAATGAACAAAGTGTAGGATGAAGTAAGCGTTTTGACAAAAATGTCCACAGAAAAATTAATCATGGGCTTAATTCCTTCTCAGCCCACATTGTTTAATACGCTGTATGATTTATGTGACAAAGGATTGATTTATTTCAGAGCAGATATGCTGGATTACTGTAGGAAAGTCACCAATTCAAGCCCCTTGGAACATATTTCATGCTTTCATAAGTATATGGATTATGTACTTATTTTGATAAAAACTACATTAATACAGGCCAGCCATTGTATGTTTTTTTCCCCTCTTGAAGGTACAGTAGGTTTTAATTTGTGTGGCTTATATAGTGTTGTTTGTTGGCCGAGCCATTCGATCTGGTTCCCACTTTATTGATTGGAGAGACACATGGGGCCCCAGTTTAATTGGGGAGGGGTTCCCTCATAAGAGCTCACCCCAGAAAATCCATGAAAGTAATTATCAGTATCTCAGATCTCATCCACTGAGGGGGGAACACATGTTTAGGATTGGATTTATACAGGGTTGCCCCCCTCAGCAGCCAAACACAACTTGTATCCTTTCTTAAAGAAGGCGCGCAGGGCGAGTACATGTAGCAACATGTCTTCTGACAGAAAAAAAGATCTGGTAGAAAGATAGATGAAGGGTTTATGTCCCAGAAGACAGTGGGTTTGATGTGCCAGGGCAAGAGGTAGAACAGCTTTTTGGTTCACGATTTGACTCAACGTTTTGCTGTTTTCTTCTTGTTATTGATGGAAAGAAGAGGGGGGGGCACCAGAACTAAATTCTAATCTTTATTTTCTCTAGTTTATATGACCATTTGCTGTAAAATATACAAATGTAAACAATAATTTATGAACAATCAGAACACATAAAATCAAAACCAGGGGTACTTAGTGGCTTTGTTTGCTCTGTGACTGATCAGGAAGACTTTAGGGAAGTGATCCGTAGGGATGAGGATGGGCGTGAATCTTTTGTCTCAGTCTGAGTCCACTTTTGGCGATGAGGCGCTGTCAGTTGAGCAGCCCAGTGAGGCTAACCCCCGGCCCTCCGCCTCTGGCATTCTCGGCTCTGGCACTGCAACGTCCTGGGGGAATCTTTATTTTGATCAGAATACAGGGCAGAAACCTCCTATAAAGACACACAATTAAGTGAAACAGAGACTTCTACTTTTACTGATCAAACTGTCCTATTCTGCCTACAAGATACCTTTCTGTACTTCTACAAAGACACAAGCATGAACTTTTTTTCTGTTGCTGCTGCTGCTGTCACATTTTAAGCCATCCTAAGACTGATGTAAAGGTTTGGGTTTGTAAAGCACTGCATGTATTCCAGAGATATCCATTAGTGTAATGCCGTTGTTTAGGAAATCTGGCTGTTTGATTGCAAAGGAGACCCTGACAGTGTACTTGACAAACTGTCGGCTGATCCATTTCCTTCCCAAAGGAGAATGACAGGGGGCTGCCTTTGCTGCAAGTGGCCCCACTGTGCGCCTAGAAGACCTGAAAGTTGGGTGGTCTGTCCATCAACGGCAGATTTGGGGTTAGGCCTGAGAAAAGCAGCTCACCCATATCAGTTTCAAAGAGTGAAACCCTAAGCGCCGGCCGCTCTCTGCCCACTGCAGCCTCGTATGCACAAAGACACCTGTTGTTTGACTCTCAAAGAAAACCTTGATCAATCTAGGTGTTTGCAGCCAAACAAACATAAATGTCCTCTTGTATACAGTTTGTGAAGTTCCATGTGTGTTCTGCTTTTGGCCAGTTGCAGCAGTTGGATAACAATGCCAAAACACTGATTACACACAATTTATAACATAAGGCCTTGCAGTATATAAAGCTATTTGATCCAGGTATGAATTTCCATGTACTGTCAGTCTGCAACATGAATGAGACAGTAATGCAGTGCTAAGCTGTAGGTTGCTCATAGTAAGGTAAAACATCTTCTGAGCAAGCTGAAACTTCAGCGCTGCAGGACACCCGGATGCAACTCCCAAATAAAAGGAATCTTCCAAAAACTTTCTGGCTGCTCCGTCCCCGTGGTCCATACGGAACAAGCCAAGAATGTGTCAAAGTTTTGATTCATAACGAAAAGACCTGTGTGACCCTACATTTGTCAGAGATGTCTTTTTTCTGTCTTTTTCTCGTAACACTACTCGGGTAAATTATTTCTGAGTCAGCAAGCAAAGCCAAGCTGAGATGATATTTGCTCGCTACAATTACAAAGACACTATGGCGCTTTGTTCATGGCTACTTGTCCCTCTTAATTCTTACTTGTTATGAGAAATGACATGTTCAGTAATATAATTGACTATCTTCGGACAACATTGGTTCATTGTGTTTTTACTTGGGGAGGGGGCAGCAACTTGGCGTCGCTGCCTTGGGAAGGGCAACAATGAAATTTGTAATGTCAAAGAAACTGAACCCAAAAAACATTAAATAGAACCAAAAAACACCAGTTTAAGTTTTGTTGGGTTTTGCCGATTTATGATATGTCCAAACTAAACAAACAAAACATTGCTATTAAGTTTGCAGTAAGAGAATCCATTAGAAATATTTATCTCAATAAATAGGGGGTAGTAATTAAACTTTGTTCCTCCCTGTGGCTGGTGTAAACAAGTTTCAGTGTCAAAGAGAAGTTTGCGTTTTTAGGTTATTTTTATTATCATAGGTTAGTGGCTCTACGTCTGATGCTATTTAATCCAGTAGTTAAACTGGACAATTAAGAAAGACTGGAGATTGTTGAGGAAAGATGGGATTGGTTTTCTACCTAAATCTTTCCAGTAGAGGGGAGGCAGATATGAATAGCTGTGGTAATTTGATGAGGCACTGCCTCTCTTTGGGATCACACACTGAGAGAAGGCCTTGTTTACGTGCCAAATGGATTTATGGAATCAAATAGGAGTTTTCATTTTCTTGTTTGAATCGACGTGCAGGGGATTAGAAGGGAAAAAATGTTATCAGACACACCGTGGTGGAACAAAGGCTCTTTGGTTTACCTGCAGGTCGTTCTGATTTTCCATTTGGCTTTGAACAGGGCCTTTATGGTTCACTATTGCTTTGGTTGAGAGTTCAAGAGGGTTAGATTTTTCATGGAATTTAGGATCAAGCCATGATTAACTGAAGAGAAGTTTGGTTTAGTCTATTTATCTGCACAGGTAACAAAACACAGAAAAAAACCTCACAATACATGAATTACAAAAAACAATTGACCTGATAATACCCAAACTGGTTTATAAAAGGACTTCTCACCGAAAAAAAACAAATCAACAGCTGCCACACTACTTTGGGTGAAATCAAAAGGTCACTGTGTAAATGCAATACATCAATAGATCGTGAGAGTCTAATTGATTATACTCATGAAAATTGTTCTTTGTCTGCTCATTACTTAAGTGTTTAATATTCTGCTTGATGATAAGATTTTACATCTGAATTCTTTCAGGGATCAGAACAAATACCTAAATTTAGCAACTAGCAGTACATTCTACCTTTAGACAGAGCCAGGTTAGCTGTTCCCCCGGTTCTAATCTTTTTTGCTAAACTAAGCTTTAACCATACAAACAATCTTTTCATTTAACTCGATTATTGATAAATGCAAATATTTAAGACTGTTAAGTAGTGGATGCGTGCTTTAAACAGCACTGCCCCTTTGGCCTGTTCTCTGGGGTTAAAGACATCTTTAAGGCCTTTTTACAGTCGCCACAGCCGACCTGCCACGCACCAATGTGACGTCAAAATGACATAGATCTTGATGGCGTGCAAGGAGTTTGAGTGCGCAACCAGAGGTCAGGACAGGAATGCCAGGACTCTCAGAGTAACTGCAAGTTTCTCTTGTAAACCTACCTGTTAAGTTGGCTGACTTGCGCAGGTTTAACTTGACGTGGAAGTATAAGCGGAGCGTTTGTTTCATAGAGTTATTTATTTCACATATGTGCACGGCTCTGTTCATCCGTCACTCTTCATGCATACAAGGGAACTCGACTTACGTACATGGCATACACGCAGGTATAAAAAGAAACGTAATAC
>NC_045742.1:19840774-19842440 GCF_008692095.1 Etheostoma spectabile
CGTAACACCGTAATACCTTGAATATAACAACCAACGCTATAACCATAATGATAAGAGCTAAGTTTAAGTTTAAGTTTTCTAAAGATGAGATTCAACACTACCTGATTAATATAAGTTATTTAATGGTGAAGGAAAGGCTTGATCCAACAAAGAAATTCATTGAATCAAATCAAAGCATTTACATCAATGCTGCTGCCAGTTCTGCCGTTGTTTATCTTTTTGTTCTTCTTCTAGTCCATAGAAATAACAAATTTGGTAGCCTTTCCTCATTAGCGCCACCTCTGTTCAGGAAAAGACTGCATCTAGTGTCACAACCACCACGCTCGAGTATAAGCAGTTATGGTGCTCCCATGACGTCACATTGGCGCACAACAGGTCGGCTGCAGCGTGTGTACGGGAAGTCTGCAGCATTGGAATCAAACCCTCACGTAGGCTGCCCTTTGTGGTACCATGGGGGCACAGGTTCCAATCTGTCAGTTGGAAAAGACAGCAGATATTTCCTTTGAGCAGCTAGTCACACTCTAATTTCAGACATAGAGTTGAACAGTTGAGTACATGTGTCTGTTTTCTGCTGTTTGCATGTTTGCGTGTTTGTGAGCATGTTTGCTTTTTCAAACTTGAAAGGAACACTCAAATTCACAAGTGAATGGGTCCGTCTGCCCTTTTCACATTCTGAAAGTCTGACAACATCCCTCTTGAATCATTCTCTGATATCATTGACTTCATTTGATGTTTCCAAAAAGTTAGAACAAATCAATATTGCTGAGTACACAACATCAGCTCGCTGCCAGCCACACCAAATTGGATATGAAACTTTGCTGGCTATCGCAGACCAAAACAGCAACTTCATGGAGGAAATATGGAACAATTTGTCAAGGCATTGTGTGTTTTTTTAAAACTTTAAACATGCTCTTATTGGCTTTTGCGTGTGAGGCACAAGTGAGGTTATTAATTATCACAGTCTCTGAGCTCTAGTAAAGGCAACAGCTGCATTTCATAGAGGACTTGCAGGCAGCTTTGTATATAAAGAGAGGGACAGAAATAGACCTTTACGCCTCAGAGTGATGGGTTATTCACAAAGTGCTATCAGAGAGCTGGAGTGACTGAGAGAAAAAGAGACAAGGAATTCAGATGAAGCACCTGATTGATTAACATTTACTTGTATTTATTACTTCTTTAGAAATTCATTGTGCATAACTTGTTTCCCTACCAGAGCCCTGTGTGTAACTGACCAATGGTTAAAGTCCCCCTCCAGACACTTTATAAAGTGTGTAAAAATACACTGCTATGATTCATATTTTGTTTGAAGTGCTCATATTATACTTTTTGGCTTTTTCCCCTGTCATTTATTGTGTTATACATCTTTTTTGTGGATGTAATCGATTGACAAAGTGAAAAAGCCCAAAGTCCAATGGACTTATCATCTCCAACAGGAAACACTGTTCACAAACTGCTCCAAACAGCTCTGTTGTAATCCAGCCTTTACTTCAAACGTGTGTCACTTTGTAACATGTTATAGTGCTCGCCTAGCTACTAGCGTGGCACGCCCTTATAATCTGCTTCTAACTGGGTAGTTGTCCTTACCTAGCTACTGTGCATGTGCAACTCCCAACAAAGATGGAATAAAAGTGTGATGCTTCACTCTGTAGCTAAAACCGAGAGCTCA
>NC_045742.1:19842450-19889018 GCF_008692095.1 Etheostoma spectabile
TGAAAAGAGGAGCTGCAGCAATGTGCAGGAGAACAAAAATATGGTGTTTTCTGAAAATTAAACCATGTAAACCTATTCTGATATACCTCTAAATACAATTAAGAACCTGAAAATTAGCCTAATATGGGCACTTTAACATGGTTTTGTTTGAAAAAGGGCTGAAAGCACATTCTCGTTCTCCCTTACTGAGGAATTCTAGATCTACGAATATTCAAATATACAAATATCCAGGGTGCAATTTGTGAAAAAAGCAGAGTGGGGGATGATTTTTGACCATTCACAACCAAACATCACATGCAATAATTTAATCCCCCTTTTAATATCTTGGATATGGTGCTACTCGGCCAACCACACCAGCGCTGGAAGTGGGGGGCTTTAGGGGCTGCAGCTTCACCTGGTGGTTAGACTCTCATGGAAATGCTGATTCATTGTTTTGTTTTGTTTAAGCAACAAAGCTAACGACAATAAACGTTAATGGATGGTCAGTAATGGATACATAATGGACAACAAGACTATCAATACTGGACCTATGAGTATGGATTTATTGTTCACAAGTCCCCAAAAAGATGCAGAAGTTCCAAACTGGATAGAAAAGCTTTTGTAAGGCCTACAATCTTACTGGAGACAGGACAGCATTGGAATGGCACAGCTGTTAGCTTTCAGAGGAAGAAGATGGTAAGGAGCAATCTTACCGATGTTATTAAATCATTAGCTAATTAACTGCACATTTTGTTATCATATATGACAAGCTCAGTCTCAGAGGGTTTATGCGCATGCATGTAACGTTATCGACCGCTGCAGGTTTCTTTTCTGGCATTTGCATATTTCACAGTGATTGGCTTTCAAATTTGTGACATACCAAATCTAGCTGGTAGCTGCATTAAATCTCAGATTTTAGGAAAGTGCACCAATATCTTCCCCATTGGTAGCGGAATGTGAAACACCTCTTTAGTGACATGCTCTGCAAAATATGTATTGTCAGTATAGTCAAGGTAGACATTTAAGGGACATAAACATAAGAAAAACACATTATGGAGTGGAGGGGATCTTTAAACTTTACCCTGTAGTTACTGTTGCTACAAACTTCAAGATTTACTAGCTGAAATGACTAATTTTACTGGCAGATTGTATCAGCTGTATAGCTAGTTATTTAAGCTGACGTTAGCTCCATGAGTTTGTTGAAAAACGCTGTGACCGTCTGATTTCTTAATATTTCCAGCGGTCTTGAATGTGCACTTGACGGCTACAAGCCTATCGTGCTAAAAGAAAAGTATTCTAGTATTTAAAGTATGATGAGGAAAATGTAACAGCCAAGTTGAGTCTTTTAATTTTTTTTACAACATAACCCTGTTTGGCTGCTCAGCTTGTTTGTGTGACTCACCAATGTGTTTGACAAATGTATCTCGGGTAACATTTGCTGGGGTTACCTAAGTGTTTTCTTTTCCAAATCCAATAAAAACGTGGAAAAATCTGCTAACGTTAGCTTAAATTCTGATAGCATCCAGAACCAGCTTACACACAGTGGGGGAGTTCTACACTGTGGATGTGCTAGTCGTGAGCAGGGCTTTTGTTTTTTTTAAGACATACCCTGTAACAAATGACCTGGTTAGTTACCTATTTAGTTAATGTGCTCCTTTGTCTTGGAAGTACTACTGAGTAATGCTACTACTAACACTAGTTAGCTGGAAATGTTAACGATTGCAGCTTACTTAACGCCGTTGGACCATTGGATTTCTTCCACTTTATTCTTGTGTTTTTGGTTTTGGAGTAACAAAAGGACCCTCCGAAATCTTTAGATGTCAAATATCTCTCTTATTGCAGTCTTGTGCACGACAATCAAAATTTGGAGAATTCCAAGGCTAGTTCTGGCATTCCTGGTTAAGATGTGATTTGACAAGCTTTTCGGGTGGAGGGGATTAATGGACAGTCAAGTAGCAATAAAGAGAAGTTCTGATAGTCGGTGACTTTACTGTGTTGTGGAAACAGAGGATGAAGGCCTGTTGGTGATAAGTACATTTCCCTCTGTTGAATTCGGTATTAGGAAGAGACAGAACACACACAGCGGCAGCTTCTTCGGAAGATATGAGCATAACCTTAGAAGTGACTGGTGACAGTAGTTCATATATCTGCCGATGCCGGTTTTGTCAGGTGGACTGCTGTCTATAAACACATTCCAGAGGTCCAGACATAAGTCATTTTCCAGAGAAGGTGGAGAGCAGCAATGTTAAAATCACAGGCTTGTTTAGGTTTTGCAGAGTGATCACTGCATTATGAAACTTTACATCTCTGACCCCAGGGTCTGGAAATGCCCAGGTGGACACATGGCTTTTTCATTGTCCTCACAAAGCCTGTCTATTGTCTGCCTCCTCTCTCTGTGTCTCAATCAGAGACTCTGACGCTGCTCTGCGGATGCACCTGGCCCATAAGGTTTCACTCATACGTCCTCCGCCTCGGAATATTAAAACACTGACAAAAAGTTAAACTGAGTAGTGCTGTCGTTTTTTTAGCAGACTGCTCTGTGGTGCAATATTAGGTGCTATTGTCCTGACAGTGTGACCAGTCAGTAAGATTTAAAAACAGCATGGTCTTTATTGGGGGATATCATGTTTTTTCGGCGATGAATGTAGGATTATTTGAGCTGCATGGGCTGGGAAAAGGGGGTGATGTGGAAGAAATCTAAAAGTGGCTCTGACTTTTGCTTTCAGTCTCAGCTCCTGCTTATAGGGGCACAGACTCGGTGTGGATCGGCCCAGTCATGAGCCTAACAGATGTGGCCCTCTCTCTGTTCCTCGTCCAGGCTGCCATGGCAGTCGTTCAGTTATTCTCTGTCAGAGGTTCAGCCCAGGGAGTACAGGTTCGGGCCTTGCGTGCGCCCTCCCCAATGTTTACCCTTCATCCTGTCAGCATGGCTGGATACTTGGCTTAAAACAGCCAGCAGCTGATGATGTCCAGGACTGATAGAGGTATCTGCTTTCATTAAGGAAGACTCTATTAGCCAATGGTGTGAATTTAACGTTTGTTCTTAGAGGCCAAGCCTCAAATAAATGAAGGGTTATCTATAGCTCTCTAATTAAAACCACCTTGAATCTTGTTTCTTTCTCTCCCTCCATCCCTCCATGTGAGTGATTTCATGACTTTTGTCCATTGGAGTCACAAGAAACAGATGTGCCGGTTTCTGCTTTCGATCGGAAACTTTGCAGATGGTCGGATTGATGACATTTTGTTTGCCTGTGAACATGTTCTTCATTGGATTTATGGAGTGTCTCTCGGCTTTCTAAACACCTGCTGCACTAAGGCAGATGGCAAAATTAAAGTTGATACTCTTACGTCTCCGACATTGCCGTACAAAGGAAAGTCAATTTGAAAAATCTAATTATGGGAAAGAATACAAAGTGAAAAATATCTTTTGGCTGACATATGATTTGTGCATATTTTGTAATGCTCATAAAACAGAATAATGTGTGCCACAAGGCCACGTGATACCTGAAGGAGAAGCAGCATCCTTCATTAATTTCTGCCCTATAAAAAGTATTATCTTGACAAATTATACTATCTGCCGCACAGCATAGTTAGGGATGAAATATGACTAATAAATATCTTCTTGCTTTATTATTGCAGACTCCAAGAATGTACTTTCATCTTCTTACGATTTAGCCGTGTATAACGTGGTAAATCTGTGTACAATGAACACTATGATATACAGCTGAGGCTATACATTGATAATTTATGTAATCGTGTATTTATGTATTTAGCAATGAAATGCAGTGCCATTTAATCAACTGCAGTTGAACTTGTCAAGTAAAAAAACAATTAATGTTGGATCTAAGTGTTTTCTCTGATTTGTGTTTAACCTGATAACTCTTAGAGCAGCTCTGGAAAGTAGAACGATCCTCTATTCTTTCCCCAGCTTCCAGAGGCCCCTTCACTTTACATTAGCGCTAACAGTCAGCTGCACCCCGGCCTGCTCTGTCTGGCAATCAGCTTGAGAGTCTGAAACACCTGCTCATGTTAGGCAGTTTCCATGGAATAATGCAGTAATTCCATCAGGAATTGATTGGGATTGGGGGAAAAAGCAGGAAAAGGGAAAACAAATATGCGGCTGCACATACAGTAGACTCGATTGGAAAGAATGCCCGTTTGTTTTTTCAAGCAAAGGAAAAACCTCTCCTCTTTTACCACAGTAGATCAAAGAGGTTTTGTGATATGAGATGTTCTTGCATGCACTGCTTCGAAGGGAATGAGACCCCCCTGTTCCCCCGCAGTCTGCTGCCCTCTTTGATAATTGAAAATATGAGCTGTTATATCTGCTTTGCCATGGGTATCTGTCTTTATTTCAAGGTTATTTTTAGCTCTATATTTGGATGAAAAAATCTACTTGCTGTTTCAGATTCCCTACATATCCAAGAACTTTAAATCAAAGTGCTGAAGGCAGAGCAAATTAAACATGAAGTCTCTCAGCTGCTCACACAACTTTATGTGTTTGCGGAATTTCCTGTTAGATGCGTTTGGAAGACATGCGTCTCTTTAACTGCAATTCCTCCCAAAGCCCAAAGAACTCCATCACTTTTTTCTCAGGCACCGACTGTTTTTCATCAGTGGTATCTTTTTCAACACAGCAATACACACATGCTCAGTTCAGCCAATCTCTCTGACTTTAGCTGTTGCAGTAGTGTTTCTTCAAGGTTGCACCTCAGATCTGTGAGAATCATTCTCTCTCTGGCTTCCATGCTTCCACCATTTTGACACATACAATTATTCCCACTCCTTCCAGAGGGGAGGATAAGTGTTGCTGTTCTTGCCAGGGTCGAACACGCTGCAGGGAAGACATGATATCAAAGGGCTGGGGAGGATTTGGAGAGTGAGGAAGCACACATCTTGGGCCCTGGAGAAACACAACCCTTCACACATCATTACATCCATCATCCCACAAGAGCACCATTAACATCGTCATTCTTCACCCAGTGGAGGACAGAGCACCTTGCTCAAGCAGGATTTCTCTTTCCGAACATGCAATCTGAATTCCTTCATTCCTTTCAAAGCATCCCTCTCACAACCTTGTCCTTGGGCGTGTTATTTGTTTTGACAAATTGTACTTGAAACTAGCAAACCACGGCCTCTAGTGGTTACCAAAGAAACACAATGTGAGATGTGATTGAAAAGATGAAACGAGCTGTGTCTTTTCAGCAATTAGATGTAAAAAAATAAGGTTTTCCATTGCATTGCAATTTGGTTTGCAGCTGTTTTCCCCATGCTATGCATCATTGTATCAAGGGGAGTGGTAATGAGTGAAAATGTGGTCTTTTCTGATAGCGATCTAGATAAACTGATGGAAAACAATGTGTGTGTGGTGGAACTTTCCGCCTGAACTAGGAACAGGTTGTCATGTTACTTGCTGTTTACTTTGTCTCTTTAACCTGCTAAGACATGATATATTGTCTTCCCACTCACAGGTATTCTACAAGCTGTCTCCCCTGAGCCACACACACACACACACACACACACACACACACACACACACACACACACACACACACACACACACACGTGTGCACAAACAATTTCCCCCTGTGTTGATGGGTGAGTGAGAAAAACATTCCTCAGTCAAGAAGTGGAGGTGCCCTGAAGGAGTGTGTGTGTGCACGTGTGCACTTGTGTGTTTGTGTGTGTGTGTGTGTGTGCTTGTGTGTGTGTATGTGTGTGTGTGTGTGTGCGTGTGAGAGAGAGAGAGAGAAGAGAAAGACAAAGGAATCATTTCATTGCAACTTTTTCCTCGGCAAGACAATCAGCTGTAATTCTACAGCACACACACACACACACACACACACACACACACACACACACACACACACACACACGGTAGAAAGAAAGATGAACGAGAGATCTTCCTTTACACTTGTGCTGCAGAGCAAGGCCAGGTGGATTACATCAGGAGCTGAGCATTACTTCAGGTGATGCCTTGTCACGTGCAGGGTGTTGGTGTTGTACATGGACTTCTGCAGCAAACTCCGGGAGAGGCATTTTGTCGAGGTGAAGGCAAAACACCAAAGAAATAAACATGTTGTCATGGCAATATCAAGCATGTTCCCTCACGCCTGCGACTGGCAGCAGGAGTATTTCCGAAGCTTTGCCGCTGTTTCTCTACTTAAACACCTGTGACACACAATCTGAGCAAAGCGGGAAAAGCATGGTTGTGGTTCCCTTGAGGAAGTGGGGGGTGGAAGGGGTTTAGGAGGGTGGGGGGGGGGGGGGGGGGGCTGGGGGATGTAGTGTGAGGCCTGAGAAAGTGTGTTCCTGGGGTGTTTGCCATGCAGCCCAGGTGTGTGGCGTTAGGGCGGCTGGGGACTCTGGTGTGTGTTCAGCTGGACCTGCAGGATGTTTTTATAAGGGAGGCGATCCCCTCCTGCACAGTATACACACATACACACACAGGTGCTCAGAAGGCTTTAGCTCTGACTGCGCAGGGTTACGTGGTCAGTGCACTATGCGTCACTGCGCAATATGTTCGGCATGCCGTGCGTAGGTCGGTCTCAGTGCAGCGGCGAGGCCTTTCCTGTAGCCTCTGTCTGATGTCTGCTCCATGGCAGCCAGGCTTGTACGCCTTCTCCTCTCTGCTGTCAGTATGTCAAAAGCCTTGTTGAAAAATCTGGAGGTTTGGTCTGCCCCGCCAGGCCTCAGAGGGCCCTCCACTCACATGTTTCCCACAGGCAGCAGCAGGCCTGACGCTTGCAGCCAGTTTAGTGCAGTTACAGTAAGTGTCTGGCTATTCCCCGCCAGTAGGAATAAATAAATAAATAAATAAATAAAGGGAACTCCACTTCATAACATTTTAATTGGCTTTGGAGGCTCAGCTGTGGCTTGCCTGTGGTTACCGTGGTCAGGCAAGGATGGAAAGCAGCAGCCACTGGATGTTTGAAACACAAACACACGAACGCTCTCTCTCTCTCTCCCTCTCTCTCCCTCTCTCTCACTCACACACACACACACACACACACACACACACACACACACACACACACACACACACACACACACAGCATACACTCTCTGTCTCTCACTATCTAAAGGCCAAGAGTGCAGTACCGCAGAACTTGGGATTTCCTTTGCCAAAACCACTTGTCGAAATCCAACACCCTCATTACACCGTGTAAGAATTGCGGCAGAGAACTGTACACTGCAGTGAAACATCCCGGTGAACTCACCAATAGCCCAAACTTATCTTCCAAACACGTCAAATCAGACTGTAAACATACTGAGCTTGTTTCTGTTTGACCTCCTGTCCTGCTGCCTGTGTGTGTGTGCTGAGTGTTTTGATATGTTTTGACTTGAGGCTTTTGCAGTGTGTGTGTGTGTGTGTGTGTGTGTGTGTTCCATGCCATTTGTATCTTCACTGGATGGAATCCTGTCAGCATGGAGCCTCCACTGTGAGAAGTGCAGTAGCATCTGATTTGATGTCACTGGAGGCTTAGGATATGTGGTGTGTGTGTGTGTGTGTGTGTGTGTGTGTGTGTGTGCATGCATCTGCATGTGCGGTGTGTGTATCGTGTTTAGGGATTACGTGGCATTTGAGAGTGGCCCCTTAGTTCAAATAAGATGATATGAAGGTCTGTAAAATAGGGTGCCTGTGTTTCTCCTGTGTGAATGTTTCCTGGTTCTCTCTGAGTGATAGAAAAGTCTCCAATTAGAGCCAGAGCTCATGTCACACATCTGCTGATCCCATCCACCCAGCTCCAGGAGTTTCCTACCTATTTATGAGAAAGCCATCCATCCGCCTTTACGCCTCCTAATCCCCCAGTCTCCATTATTCCTGGGAAGCGCACTGTCACCATAGAAATCAAGAGTGAAAAACAGAAAAACAAAACAACTATAACGGGGGGAAAATGTAGAAGAAGAAAACAGGGAATGAGGCAGGAAACAATTGTGAGAATGCTCCAAAGGTCAAAGCGCTGGTAAAAAATGTATATATAAAAAGAGAGAGAAATGAAAGAGAAAAAAGAATCGGCCATGAAAGTGTCAATGTGGAGTTTGTGACGCATTGTCGGTGCGGGGTTTGCCTGCTCAGGCGAATGGGTCTCAGGGGCTCTTTATTTTTGAAGCTTGACTGCAATTTGGATAAGAGAGCCAGAGGTCCCAGGGAAGGAGCCGCCAAACCTGACAAGCTGCTGGAGGAGCCCTGCGCAGGGTCACTGGGCAAACCCCATCCTTTCAGACATACTCACATATGCACCTTATACAGTCATGCATCCATTTTGGTGCAGATATCAGATGCACACATAGGATGTTGCACATTAAGAGTAAATATCCACATCTTGTGCAGAGGCTCATCAGTGTGTTATTGTCTTCTTTCCACTATTGCTGTCAGCCTCTCCATTTCTTCACTCCACCTTAAAACAAAGCAAAACACTCACTGATAGCTTTATTACTCTGACAAGAAAGTCTTAAATAATCTGTGGCCATAGAAAAAAAAGTAAAACAAAAAGCAGGTTGTGAACAAAAAAACATTAAATGAGGAGCTGTTTCCCGACTATTATCCTGTTCAGGTGCATTCAGACAGAAATGTGAATTGTTCTCCACATACGGGTCTCTGCATGTGCTAATTTGTTAGACTGGTGCTTGATGTAACGTAATAAGGACAGCGAGTGTGAGCAGGAGAGAGAGAGAGAGAAAGGGAGGAAGGGTGGGAGGGAGAGAGAGACCTGACATGTTCCTGTTTTGATCGGGAGATTCCATTATTACCACAAAGGTTAAGCCTCTAGAAGGTTGGCTGCTGACTGGTTGATGGGATTAGAGAATACATACTGTAATTGTTCGCCAGTCACATGTGTCATAAAAAGAGACGCCAAACCCTTTGTAATGAGGATTATGTGTCTTTTCCATGGATTCATTTCTCCGCTGTGTGACATTATTGTGTGCTTAGTGAGCTGTGAGAGCCTGTATCTCTCCCATCCTGACTGTCTTTGTCTGATTGCACACATGGGCCAACTACCTTGACTTTCCACTGTGCACTCTGAGCTTTTTACTGGTCAGTGTGGATACAGAGCACCATTGGCCAAAACCCGTAAAACTAGCACAAGCATGTTTCATTGCACTACAAGGTGTGAACTAATAGAGTCTTAGTGTTTGGCAGCAGAACAAACTGGAAGTGAACCCTTGGACCTTGACTAACCTCAGCAGATAATTGTCGGTTATTTTGCTTTGACTCCAAAGAAGTCAGAGAGCTTCATAAAACCTACGTTTTATGTGCTGGACTGATGACTGATGAACGCCATTGGCGTAATCTTCTTTGATATGCCTGTGTGAAGCCGTTTATTGTTCAAAATATTAATTGACTTTAAGTGCTCCCGCTAGCACAATACAGTCAAATAAAATAGCCACCGTTGTGTGAAAGCTCCATCATAAGCCAAATACAAAGACAATAATAAACAGCCCATTCATGCAGAGAGATTGCCATTTTCAAACAAGGCTGTTTTTGGCACCACTTTCTAACAAGGTACTCTTTATAAAGGGTTTACTAACTACTTACTTTATTAATGATTGATAGATCATTCACTTGTGCTTTATAGATCAGTTATAAGCTATTTACAAGGACACGTTTTGTGTTGCTAGGTTGTAGAAAAAATCTTCTTCCAGGATGACACCTGCTTTGTCCTTTTAGCTAACTCTGAAGTCATCAGAAAGCCACCTCAGTTGTACTATTTGACCACCAAAATTCATCTGTTAATAACTTAATTAACATCAGTGTATTAAGGTAATGTATTAAGTCAATTTAAAGGGTCTTCCTAATAAATTCAAGAGCTAGCTGAAGAGATAAAGCAAGTGCTGGAAAAGGATTTTCTACAACCTGGCAACACCAAAAGCATTCTTCCTTAACTTATAACTGTAGCATTAGTACATTATTTTGTTAACCATTGATACAGTCCTTAATTACAGCTTATAAACCCTTTATTCTTTTGTTGTGAGTTTAAGATGTTTTGGCTTATAGCCTTCATCAGGGTTGTGTAACACTGGTCGCACAATAATGTTGTTAAGTCTTGTTGGAGTTTTGACCCTTTAAGACAATTTTCCTGCCATGTCAATGCATCCTGGAAGTAGGTGGAGTTATGCCAGAAAACTAGCCTGGAAATCCAGTACCAAATCCGAAAGGATTAAGGGTCGGGCATTGAGTAATGAAAGTTGGCCATCTCAAGGGGCGGCACCAAGCGCACATTTGAAAACCTCACTGCAACGCAATTGGATAACACTACGACCAATCACAACAATACCTGGGGTGACGTATCCATACGCTTAGCTAACAGCGGAGCTAACTGGTAGATTAAACTGACGTTATCTGTTTAGCTCGCCTCTGGACTGCCTATGTAAGATACACCGATGTGATTGGTGCAGCTCAGCTACAAGGACATAGTTAATGAGCAGCATTACTCGATGCCAGAGTAACTCGCTGAGCAAATACAAATTGTACTCTCTCGAGAGCTCTGGATTTCCAGGTTACCAGAAAACAGTTACCAGGTTGAAAGTACAGAGTAGTTTCAACAGTAAATACTGTAACAAGAGTAAATATTGAGAAAGTGAGAGCGTTGAGCAAAAGAAATAACCTTTTTAAAGCTTTTACTTCCTTCAGAGAGCAGTGAAACAAGTGCTCAACGGTGTTTTTTGCCTCCAACGTCGCCTTCCAGGCAGCTAACTCTAACCTTGACAATAAACATGGAAGGAGACATTGGGGGCAAAAAACACCAAACACCAAAACAAGCAGAGTTGCACTAGGGGCCAGTCAACAATTCTCTGTTGCTTTTACTTGGGCCCTTTTCTTTTATGTTGCTGTTTATTGATTTTCTCATTTCACTGCTTTCCTCCCTCTCTACCTTTGCTGCACATAGTCTGTCTCCATCTGCACACATAATTGCATGTGACACAGATGATTCTAGATGTGTGTCTGTGTTTGGAACAAAGCGCTGCTGTGTGTTAATGCAAACCGATCACTGGAGCATGCACTGAAATAAGGTTTGGCTATGGGGAAAGGAAACATTAAGTCTTGCGCTGCACAGCAAACACCAGAAACTGCATTAAACATTACAGCCACATTGTGATTTTACAGCCTGTTTTAGTATTGCTCATGACTCTAATGTAGGAGTGAAGCAGTGAAGCTCAGGAATCCAAATGAACTTTGAAGTGCACATTTGTGTAATGAGTTTTCTTGCACGCCAGGCAGTTAAATTGTGGGAACTGATGGACAGAGCGAGTCCACTCGGCCTATCGAGCTGTCTGACGTGTTTGCAGGCTGAGCTGAGCGCTGCTGTGTGGACTGCATGGACTGGAGCTACAGCAGTCATGGAAAAGAAAAGTGTGTCACTGATGTTTGAACAGTGATGACAGTCAAAGCAGCTGGTTCCCTTAACAACGTTGTTCCTCAGTGTCAGCCGGAAATTGATAAATACTGTGGTGCTTGTTGTACTGCCAATTTAGGCTCTATGCTTAAGTTGATAAGTTCATCTCTCTGACTTTAGACAAAAACCTTTTTTTTAAGGCTGGACTTAAAGCAACTGTATTTTTATAATAACAATAGATAGCATGACCTGAATTGCTTGTGTAGAAGGAATCATCAAAGATTTATCACCTGACACTGCAGTTCCCCTCAGCTCTATGGAGCGTTTTAGCATCTTTCGCCACATTGTTTTGGGTTTCCAGCAGCAAATGTACTGTTTTGGTTGAGTCTCTCTGCTCTCATCAGTGTTGTTTTTGTCTGCAGCAGTCAGCTGTTTTCAGCACATTTTCTGCCAAGCACCAAATGGCAAACAGACAAATGTATCAACAAGCTGGTGGACATTGTGAGCATTTTGCTGCTGGTGTAGAGCTAAAGCAAGAGTGAATGTTGAATTTACATTCATCAGGTGGACAGAAACACAACTACAAAGGAATGCTTCATCTCTGTTGGATGTAAAAATAGACAACTGTTTGTTAACAGGTTAGCCATATTAACTTAAAAGATGATAAATTGGTAGTGTTGTGTTAAAGCATGTTTCTACTGCGAATTATTGTAGGTTTAATAAGTAACTTAACACCCGGCCAAAAAACAACAATATTTTACTGCCTTTTTGAAAGTTTGAAGTCTGTTTTACCTCGGACCTGCATTGCTACTGTGATTGGTTGTGGCACTTGTAACCACACCCAACAGTGATGTCATGGGGTCCAGGAGTACACCTGTATTATTGCTGCAAGGTGTAAAGTTAGATTTGTATAGAGACTTTTACAAAACCCAAGGACACTTTACAGAATTGACTGTACATACAACACACAGTCTGAGACAGGACACAATTTAAACTAGTTAAACCACTTCACAGATACATTTTGAGTATCTAGTTTACATATCTTTCCTTGACTCTTTTTGTGTTTGTATGGTGTGTTTGTATGAAAGACAAACAGAAAGAGCTATGAGTGTGTGCGGTCCTGCTAGTGTACTTCTTCAACACCCTGAAAAGCGTAAAATGGTTCTCAGTGGAGCAAGCCTCCACACTGCCTATCACTCCATTACCAGCCGCGCCGCTTGACTCAGGTCAATGTGCAAAACAGCTGTGGAAAAGGCCTCATGCCTTTTCTTTAATAGAGTGTCCCCTTAGAAATGTTTTTCCTACTCTCCCCCTTTTTATCAGAAGCATAGAAATTCCCACCCACTTCTGTCATGTAAGATTGGTTCACCTCCAACTATGACATGATGGAGCTCATCTGGATTGAGTTTGGGTGGGGCACCCTGTGGAGATAGAGTAGACGGGAATGTCATTACTGAATCGATAAAGCCTCGTTAGCAGCTTGGGCTCATGGTGTGCAACAAACACTTGACTCTTAGGATACAGCCCCCTCTGTACTATGACGGTGCACCATTGTGGTTTAAGGAAGTGCCCGTTTCCCCCTCCACCCCCACCTCCGCTCCTGTTTCTGGTAGAAAAGCTAGCTGCTTTTCTACCTTGGGCCTGCACGGCCTGGCTGCTGCCCTTGACTGCAATTCCAATACCAAAATTGCTGATCCTACCTGGTATAACTTCTTTAAATATGCTTTTCCAAGTGTATTGGTGCCTTCTGCTCATTTTTCACATTCTTACAAAAGCTTTATGAATTGTCTACTTGTAATTTGGAAAGACCCAGGGTGTCCATACTTATGAACATTCGAGTTAATGGAACTACGATCATAACAATCAACTGCCCCTACGTATAAATGCCAATATACAAACTAAAAATGTGTGTGTCCTACAACCTGGGTCATAAAACAACTCCTTATTTCCTAATTTTATATGATTATTTTTCACTTAATGAAACCTCTATTATGTTACTTTCAATTGAGATGGTGTCTAAAAACACAATTCCCAACCGTTTTGGAAATCAAAGACGCTAATTATCTTGTACTCTATTATCTGGAATATACAACCAACCCTGGCCCGAGGTTCAACCCCATCTACTTTAATTTTTACCTGGCCTAAAATAATTCATCTTAATGTTCGTAGCTTCTACCTAAAATTGACCAGTTCGAATCTGGGTAAGGTCAACAGAGCAGATATATTTGTTATTTCTGAACATGGCTAAACAAGTCTATATCTGACAATGATGTTTGCATAAATGGCTTTCAAATCTTTCGTGTTGATAGACTAGCTAAAGGTGGGGGAATTGCCATTTATATAAATACATCTCTCCATGTAATTGTTACAAGCTGAATCTCTCTGTAAACAATTTGAACTTTTAATGCTGAAATAAATGCCAAGGGTTTCATGAATGTTGTGGGATGTTATAGGCCTCCTTCCGCCACCTCTAATGCACTCCAATTACTAAAGGATTCTCTATTTAAGCTTGATTCAGATGAAACTATACAATTGGAGATTTAAATTGGGACTGGCTTGCCCAAAATCTAACGATTTTAAATTGTATGTGATCATTAAATCTAACACAATTATTGCATCTCCTACTCGTCCAATATAAGTGTCTCTCAAAGTCAACATTGATTGATCTGATTTTAACAAATGCCCCACATAAATACTGTTCAACTGGGGTCTTTTGCAATGATCTCAGTGACCACTGTATTGTAGCCACTGTTAGAAATACCAAAATGGATAAAAGAAAACCACGAGTCATTATAAAGAGATTTAAAACATTTTAATGAACAGGCATTTTACCATGATCTTTCTAAGTGCCAATGGAACAGAATTGACCTCATTCCAGATGTTGAAACAGCTTGGTCATTTTTCTATGAGTGTTTCATGGCTATTGTTAATAAGCACGCCCCCTTTAAGAAATTTAGAGTTAAAGGTAGAGATAATCCTTGGTTTACACCAGATTTGGCAAATGCTTTACATGAGAGGAACTTAGCCTGGGCGAAAGCAAGAAAAACTGGTTTAAAATGCGATTGGGATAATTTCAGAAAATTAAGAAATAAAAGTTCCTCACAAATTAAAAATGCCAAGTCTGAATTCTACTTGGCAATTACAACTGATAGTCTTAATGACCCTAAAAGATTTTGGAAAACAATAAAATCTCTCACTGTAGAAAATAACTCACAGGTCTTGCCAAATTACATTGTCCATAACTCATCAATATTTATGACAAAGTTGAAATGGTAAATTGTTTCAATCAACATTTTATTTCATCTACGCCCTCCATAAACACTGGGACTGTTCCGGAACAACCCTCTGATGCATCAACATTTAGTTTCCAGCCTTTTACTTTGTGTCAAGTCCGCAAATCATTACAATCATTGGATGCACGTAAACCACAAGGACCTGACTTAATTGATCCCTACTTTCTAAAAATTGCAGTTGATTTAATAGCAAAACCTCTGACTGATATTTTTAACTTAAGTCTGACCTCTATGCAAATTCCTAAATTTGGAAATCGGCTTTTGTCACACCGTTATTCAAGGTGGTGACCCAAAATTTTAAATAACTACAGGCCAATTTCAAAACTTGCATCTTACAAAATTTTGGAATCTTTAATAAATGAACAGTTGAAGAATTTTTGTATCCACAAATTTATATAATTCCAGTCAGGTTTTAGGAAAGGTCATAGTACTATAACAGCAACACTGAGGTGTCAACGCCATCTCGACAGCTCTTGATAATAACAACCATTGTGCAGCGCTTTTTGTTGATTTGTCAAAAGCCTTTGACTCTGTAAATCATATTTTACTCAAAGAGAGACTGATCAATATTGGATTATCTAAAAAGGCAGTTGGATGGATCTGTAATTATCTCACTGACAGGTCCCAGTGTGTTAAATCAGATAATATTTGTTCTAATATTCTTTCCTTAACTAAAGGAGTGCCCCAAGGCTCTGTTTTGGGGCCACTTTTAATTACTATCTATGGGAACAATGTTGGTCAGGGTCTTATGGACACCAATTACCATTTTTATGCTGATGATATGGTTATCTACAGCTTTGCAAAAACTCTTAGTGCTTGTGTCTCTACATTACAAAACGCTTTCAACAAAGTTCAGAATATGTTTCTACAACTGGATCTTACTCTGAATGCAAATAAGAGCAAGTTGATGTTATTCTCAAAAGCAAAGAGCAATCTGCACATAAATCCTCTAATTGTCACTCTTCAAGGGGCAGAAATTGAAAGAGTTAAATCTTTTAAATATCTAGGTATTTTAATTGATGACAGTCTTAGTTTTAAAGGACATGTTGAACAATTGGTTAAGAAACTGAGACTGAAAATTGGCTTTTACTTTAGAAATAGGCTGTGTTTTTCTTTCGATGCAAAAAGGAAACTTGTAGCTGCAACATTTACACCCATTTTGGATTATGGTGACCTCATTTATATGAATGCCCCAACCCAAGTATTGAAACTACTGGACTCTGTTTATCATGCCGCATTGAGGTTTATCACAAACTGTAAGCCTCGCACACCCCACTGGAACTTTACACACGTGTGGGCTGGCCAGCTTGGAGAATCGTAGACTCAATCATGTGTATATGTTCATTTATAGGGTATTCTGCCGTCTGGCTCCCCTCATATCTGTGTGAGTATATTCAACCAAAAGCGGATGGGCTGTATTCTTTACGCTCACAAGACTTACTGCTACTGTCTGTACCAAGTGTCCGCACAGAAGTTGGTAAGATGGCATTTCACTATTCTGCCCCCACAACGTGGAACAATTTACAAAAGTTCTGGAAATTGAAGGAAGTGGTTGCAATCGGTCAGTTTAAACTATTGCTCAAAGGTTTGGAAATTAAATCTATGGTCTGTAAATGTTTTAAATAGTTTTTAGGAAATTGTTATGAAATTGTCTGTAATGTATGGAATTGTTGTTGTGATCTGTGCCGCTGTCTTGGCCAGGACTCCCTTGAAAAAGAGATTAGTAATCTCAATGGGATTTTCCTGGTTAAATAAAGGTTAAATAAAAAAAAATAAAAAAAGTATGTTACTTGTGAACCACATGTTGCACAAATTTCAGCACCATTAAAGTGCTCTCTGTTGCCATCCACACTATAAAGCACAGATCATTCTAGCAGGAAGTAGCAGATTTGGTTATCTCCAGTATTTGGGGGTTATTAGTTAGATTCAGGATGAGTGAGACACAAAATTATCATAAGATTTTTGTAATTTGTAATTGAATTTGTAACTGATTTCACTTTCTTTCAAAACTAATTAATTAGGAGTGGGAATCACCAGAGGCCTCACAATACGATATGATCACAATACGATATTATTGCAATTTTAAACACATTGCAATATTCTGGGATATATTGCAAGTTATTACCTTATTCCAACTTCACATTTTTTCTAAATTTCAAGTTATGTCCCCAAAAGGAAAATTATCTGATAACAATCTCTGTTTGTTCATCTCACTTGACTTTTATTGCTGCAAAATGGGATTGTCAAGCAGGCAAACTGACCAACACATATATAATAAAACACTGATACCTGGCGTCTGTGTATCAATACAATATTGCCACAGAAAATATTGCAATTCTATGCTGTATCCAGTTTTTCCCCCACCCCTATAATTTAGTATCTTAACTTACTTACCTCTCTCACGCCTGAATTGTCCACACCATAGTAACTTCCCTTCATACAGTCCCCACCTCCCATGTTTCCTCTTCACTTTCATTCAACAACGCCAATAGAAACAGCTAACAAGCCATGTGCTGCAGTTTGAATGCTAAGGTAATTTAGAGTAATTGGTTGCACGTTACAGAAGGAAAAATCTCTTACCAGAGTCCCTGTAAAATTGTGTCTAGTATTGGGAAGCAACAAAAACCAGTAAACAAAATTTTAACGAGGAGAAGTGAGTAAAAGAAGAAAGAATATGTGGGCAAAGCACAATAAGATTGAAGTGCATTTTTCTGTAAAATGTGACGAAGTGAAAAATCATTTCAGAGTAAAAATGTTTTGGTAGTCCTACACCTAAATCAAGTAAATTCAAAACTATTGATTATACGTAGAAATGCAGTATTTTATCCACTTAATATTTGAAAGAGAAGGAGAGACCATGACTTACAGGTTCATTGTTGTTTTATTTAATTGGCATTATTTAACCCTACTTTTAATACTCATAAATACGTTCTTTCATAGAAATGTACTTACATTCATTCAATCATGGCAGGAAACCCATTTCAATGCAGTGTTGGGTATACAAATTTCAAATTTGGGAAAAAGAGAGCTCCAATATTGGATTGGTATTTGCTTTCTGCAAGTGAGTTGAGATATTGGATACTGTATAGGGAGATAAAAAGTTGGATCAGTCTATTCCTAATTTTGAAACAACCAGTGCAAAATCTTTATGCTCACAAACTTTGTAATCATGGCTGCATCGGGGTTATAATTAGGTGTCAAATCATGTGTCTTCCCATCTGATTGGATATTGTTTTTATTACATTCATGTCTGTGAAGCATTTTGAACTGAATAGAACAGGCAAATGATGAGCATGACAGAAGGTTTACCTGTATCAGGTGTCCTAAGGCTGGTCCTGTGGCTCAATAGGTATTTGTGTAGGTTTTTGTGTTTCGTTGGTCAGTCTTTTTCTGGTTTAGACATAGATTGTTTCCTCTTGTCCTTTTGGTGAAGCATTTGTAAATCCCCTGTTGAATGACATGTGCTTTTAAATGACATTTCCTCATGAAGGATTTAATTATGAAAAGATATCCATTTTCAATTTCAATCTCTGCAGCCATGCGATAATGTCTCCTAATCAACCATAGTGCATTTTAATTTGCAAAATAAAAAGTTATATGTGAGGAAAGCTCAACCCTCTACCATTGTGCATCTGCATCAGGGTGATCTCTCCTATCTCAACCTCCTGGTGGCTATTTATGGCAGATTTTAGTCCTTGTAACCATTCATGCAAGCAGACGTAAAAGCATAGCTGAAATAGCTGACATTTATCTAAAGTCTTGTTTGATTACATGAGAAAGGTTTTAATGAGAGACATCAGGCTTGTTTTCCAGTCCTTGTACATGTTGAACACTCCGCCCATGACCTATCAGGCCTGGTCTCCCAGCCGGTCTTTGATGCCAGCGCAGAGCAATCAGACTAATTGGCCATGGCAACACTGATGAAACATTTCAGAAGGAGAGAAGGAGAAAAACACAGTCTTGGAAAACTGAATCAATATCATTAATCAAAGGCAGCATTCTGCTATTAATGGTGTCTGTTTTCTATTAGGGGCTGAACACAGACGTTAGCCGTGTGCAAGGATGGGGATGGGGATCATCTGGCCGGTGGTGTGACCTGAGTCCTCGGCACGACCAGACATAAAAGTTCATAGCAAAGTGTGTAGCAAAGTTCACAGTTCTCATTCCCCCCAAAACAAAACAACACAGCCTCATCTCTATCTGTCAAGGCTATAGTGAATGGTCCAACACACACCTGCAGGTGCAACTTCAAAACTGAGAACTTGCATAACAGAGGGGTATAAAATTTGATTCCAGCGCTGTATTTTATGTAACAGGAGGAGGAGGTGTGTGTATGGATATGGGTTTGTATGATTTAGACACAGCAGAAGTGCTGTCTTTGAAGGGCAGACGATATGAGTGTCTGTCAGATTCAAAACAGGCATAATCAGCCTTCCTTAGAGCAAGGCTGTCTGGACAGCTGCTACTCTTCTGTCTTTCTTTATCAACCAGGCCATTGTAAGTTGTAACATTTAGTCACAACACTAAGTTGCGGTTCACTTGAATCTGCAACAATTGATTTTGTTGGCCACTTGGGGGAAGCAGAAACAAGCTGTGAACACCAACACTTATTTTTTTCTGGTTGACATGTAAGCAAACAACTGTCTGTTTTAAACATCCAGCAAACCAGAGTTGTGCTTCTAGCACTGTTTTTGGTCTCCACCAACTCCTGAGGGAAATACCCGGCTCTTTGGCTGCTAAATGGTCCACTATATTCACCAGCTAGTTGATAACTTTGTCTGTCTGCTGTTGATTCTGGGCAAGTAACAAACAAGATGTTTATCAGTGCTTTTTCTTTAAAAAAAAAACAGCTTGCTGCTGTGGCCAAAACTACTCTATTTCAGCGACGAGAGCAAACACAAACAGTAAAGTTGCTGAGCGGAAAACCAATGCATGATGCATTACCAATGCGTGAGCTGAAAGACGCTAAAAAGCTCTTTAGGGCTGAGGTCTGTGGTTCTCTTTGGTTTTATCACTATGAACAACCCCTTTCACAAACAAGAAGTAATATGATCCATAGTATAACAATATTGACCATAGCAGCTTTAATATGATTTTACTGCACTCACATTGAAAGTAACGATTCACAGATCTAAATGAATAAGAACCAGTTCCTGTATTAGAACATGGCAAGGGTTTAAATGAAAAGCCTGACTCATGAACATGAAAGATTCACTGTGCATTGCTCTGAGCCAGGTAACATGAAAGGCCCTTCACAAGCTGGTTGGGACTTTATGAGAGCCCCACAGACTAGTGGCCAAGGCAGCGTGGCCTCCAATCACACATGCAGATCATAGCGGCTGTCCCATCAGTGGCCGTACATCCACCAAAAAAACTTACATTCCTCAAAGACCCTGCTTTTCCAAAAAGAACTATGAGAGAACTACCTCAAGCGGGAAGTTTGTTATGCTTATGTGTTCAGGGACTGCAGGGAGAAGTGTCAAGCGTGAAGGGTGTATGGCTGCAGTGGCTAAATAGTTAGGCTGACGTCCCAGCTCAGAGCTTCAGCACTGGTGCACTGAGGCAGTGCGTGCCTGTTACTTGCCAGAGGGCGGGAAGAGGGAGTGGGGTACACAGGAGCAGTATGAACTGTACCCCTCCTCCCTCTCATACACTTTCTCTTTCCTTCTCCTCCCTTTGCAAACCCTGACTTTGATGTAGCGCTGTTATGCCATATTTTTCTTGGCTATTTAATCCGAATGGAAAATACAATGTAACAAAGTCCTCGTTGCTGCCCAAGTGCATAGATTTAACTTTTTATATGACTTTAAAAGATGAAGGAACTATTTGGAGGTGACACTGGCACTCTAATTCCCCCCTTAATCCTTAACTCAACACAGAGCTCTTTTGCGAATGAGAAGTCTCTTCCACACTCTATTTAATAAAGGAGCTCCCCTTTGTATGAAGGTAGTGACATCATCACTACAAGATGTGTCCATTATCAGCCACCTGACATGTGGGCAAGTTGAATTTGTTGTCATGGAGATGGAAACACTACTACATGTACAATGCAAAGCTCTGTCTGTGGGGTAACACCATCCACTGGCAGTGTGATTTTATATTAATGTGACTCTCGTGGCCTGAAATTTTGCACAAATGCATATATATTCTACATTGAGTTACTATGTCCAGTGATATAACTGATGACCAAAGTCTTCTGAGGATCAAGACTACAGTAGTGCCATTTGTATCAGCTTGAATTTAATCTAAGCCTGAATTCAATCCAAGACAAAAGTACAGTTGCTCATAATTCTAACCTTACATGACTCCAAGAGAAACATGATTTGTACTCAATCAGTTTCCTATCATTTTGACAGTGATTACATATGCTGTCACAATTATAATGTCTCTAGAATAGCATGCTATAGTGCCATTGGGGTCTGTAGGTGAAGTCTGCAGTCTGTGGGAGTGAATGTATCTGTGTGCACTGGGAATATCCCAGACTGGATGAGGATTTACAGTCACGCCGTGACCCAAAGGACTGAGGTTCTGTTTGGATCCACGAGAATCTCTTTCCAGGCAGCTGTCGGTCTGGCCAGTGGCTCCTGACAGCAGTGGGACTATAACACTGGATCCAATGCAGGGGAGACAAAGTCAGCTGCCAGGGTTTACATGACACTGCCAATGGAAAGATGGAACGTTTAAAATACATCAGTGGAAAGACCTTCAATGAAACCAGCTTTCTGCTACTGATAAAAGACGCTGTTGACCAAAAAGCTTTTTGAGCTAACAAAAGCTTATTGATGTATAGCTTTACCAGTAGGCTACTGTTCAACCGGGTTGACATTTTTTTTTTGTAGGGAACAACTATTGGTTGCCATGATCAGGGTTACTTGTATTCATTCTGGTGATTCTTAAAATGTAACATAGCGCCATCATCAGACTAAAATTTCAATTTGTCGATTTACTTTGTTTTATGACCAAATACCTGCAAACCTAATTCAACTAAAATCAGCCTAAACTGTACTTTGTGTTTAGTGCTAATCAGCAAATGTTAGCATGCTAACACTCTAAACTAAAATGGTGAACATGGTAAACATCATACTTGCTAAACGTGCATGTTGACATTTAGCTCAGAGCACGTTGTGGCAGAGCCACTAGCAGTCGGTAGAGTTTTGTTTAATTTCACCATCGCTTTCCTTCTGAGACAAACCTACCTGAATCTACCTGAATGAACTCTTTGTTTCCAGTGACAAAAGTCCCAAAATTCAGAGACTGCACTAAATGGAACAATAACTTGCTGTTTATAGTGGCAACAGACACGTTTTTGTTGGTAATAATTTCCATCATCACAACTGATTACACAGTGTGAACCCTCGGGCGTGATGCAGAGTTGTACAAATTGGTAGGACAGTTTTTGACAGTATGAGTAACAAGAGATGATGGTTTATGAATTATTTTCTGTTTTAATAAGCAACGTCAGGTAATGAAGTGTTCCTGCTGGCACAGGCAGTGATTTGAACAGATTCATTCGGCTGCCTTGCTGTCTGTCTGACTTCAAAGCATGTATGGATCAGATACAGCGACCGGTCAAGGTTACTTGGGGGTGCAGACAAGGTCAACAACATGTGCTATGACTACTTACTAACCCCCTGCGGCTCCAGACTGCATCTATTAAATTCCTTGCAAAACAGAACAAAACACGGTCACCCTGTTTGTTTTATTAACCCCGAGCATGAAAAACACATTAGTCCCTACATCAGGGGGCTTAAAATGCAAGGGTTGTTACTTTAATGTGGTTTACAACTCTGTGCATCGGTGACTGCATTACTAACTCAATAAGCCTTTTTCCACCCCTATACTTTTGCTCCTTATACCTGGATCTTTCTTTGTCAGCACCCCCCAGATTCATGTATCTTCTTAATCTCTTTTACCTATGCTTTGTTCACCCTCCTGTGTGCTCCCCGCTCTCATTACTCCTCAGCCCTCTCGTCTCCCCCCCCCAGTAATTTCTCGCTGTTCTATTTATTCCACTGTCCATCTGCCTCTCCGTCCCTGTGTGTTACATTGGAGCATGGAAACAAATTCCCTTAAGAACCTGCTCTGGAATCTCCTCCGCGATGATAACTCCAGACCCTTTCCATGCAGAACTGGGAAAACAGTCAACCCAAACTCACATTTTCAGACAGGAAAGGAAGAAAAAAACACAAGCCATTAAAGTGTTTTTTCAACCTTTGAAATGTAAATTATTGTCATTGATGGGGTCACCTTTTTTCCTCAATGCATTCGTTACAATGGTTATGAGCATTTAATCTTGGAATGTGTTCATTTGTGTGTATAGTTCAAATGGGGTGCTCATAAATTACCGTAAACTACCATAGCAGAAGACAGATGAGCTGTTGTCACCTAGATTTTCTTTCTGCCACATTACTGCTCTGTCAGAGCTCAGTTCTTTGCGTGATCTGGCTCTAATAGAGTTGCACACATCTGGTACCAGAGTGCTGAAACTTAAATTAACCTCTGTCCTCAGGTGAATGTGAACTTTAGCAGCGTGTGAAGAGAGGGGTGAATATCAACGGCAGGACAGGTAGAACATAAGATTTATTGATTAATGCCACCTGGATTTTTAATAATCCCCTTTCATACAGTATAGGAAATATATCTTAAAAGTGTTTGTATGCTTAAATAAGTTCTACATCATTAATCCTGACAGCGACTGACTGATATATCTGTGTGTGTGGACATAGACACAGAGGTGTGTATTCATGACGATAAGTGACAGACACCCATGGCGGAAGAAAACTGATTTGGTCCCATGTGAACCTGACATTCTTCCACTGTCTAACTCAGTTCATTTCCATGCTGAACCATCAGTGAGTAATCTGTTTTCTGAGGCAGTATGGGAAGAAACTGACCACAGATTCATGTTCTGGTTATTGCTGTTCTCACTCACTGCTCTGTCTCGACAGAGTTTGATACAAGAAATTCATATCCTGCAGCAAAACATCCAAAGTGGGGTGGGGGTGGATTGCACTCATCTGTAAATTTTTTCTTGTGTGTGGTATTGTGTATGTTGTGACTGTGTCTGTGTTTCATGGAAAGACAAGTGTCCTTGCGGGACACTGGAGGCTGACGTACAATACAAGGCAAACAGTGTCTAAACCTGTGAGATGATAGACTTTCCAGCTGCCTTCTGTGTTGAGTTCCTGTACTCTTTCTGTTCCCCAGCCTCTGTTTGTATCTCACCAATGGCACTTAACAACCACTTCCTTTTCACCCAGCCAAATAACACATATTGATACAACCAATCGTATTTATGGAAAGTCAGCCCGAGGTGATGAAAATGAGTCTAAGTGAAAGGATTGCTTTGTTCTCGCTATCTCTGAGGAGAAAAGGCTTATCTCCAGATCAGATTTTCCATAAAGGATTTTCAGTGGCGAAGAGGTGGTTAAGTTTAGACAGAACACAGGCAGTGTTTTAGCTTTCAAAAGGGCCCTTGAAAGCTCCAAAGCTAGCACAATTGCCCTTTGATGTTCCACTCCAATATTATAATGTGGTTAGACACAATGTCTTATTTTCTCACCTGGCAAAAAGTAATTAATCTGTTTGATGACAAGCACAGAGATCAAGAACAATTATCCTGATGAAATGTTTTTTTTAGTTTAGAACCTGTCAGCATCCAAGCAATAAAAAGAGCTCCACGCAGGTTGTCAAGGCAGCATGTGATCGGCCATGAGTGTGTGACACGCACGCGCCATAATGAAATGTCTATATTAAAACACGTATTGCCCTCTTTTGTCATATGGATATTGAAATTTCCATGATTGTTGAAGACGCACAAGTCTCCACCCTTGAGTAGATTTATTTTCACACATGCTGGGTGAGGTGTCTGCAAGTCCTCCCCGCCCTGTCATTGTTTGTTCTGCTGTTAAGTGTGAATATGAGCAGAGGCCAGGCAGAAAATACAGCCTTGTTTAAGGGCTTCTCCTGCCCCGCTGAGTGGCGTTTGCTGATGTCACACTAACCCAACAGCTTTCCAGACATCTTTGGTCCACCGTGTCCATCAGTGGGGTGAGAACCAGACCTTGAGGCTCTGCAGTTTTTCTCAGAGTCAGAACATTTGGCTGTGTGTATTTGACGTAAAAAAATAAAAGATTTTGAAAAGGCATGCATTATTCTCCCTGATTCCAACATGACTTATTCATACTTGCATAATGCACCAAGACAAGTTTCTAGACAGTTCTCAGGGCAATGTATTGGTGTTAATAGGTGAATGGTAGAATGCATTAAGTCTTTTTCTGCCATGTGTTAAGCTAAATTGCAAATGACGTTTGTGACCATGTTCTGTGAAGTCATAGTTGTGTTTTTTTGCACTGGTCTGTCTCTAATTACTCCTGTGCTAATGTCTGAATTTTGCACACATAACTTTTGTCTAAATGTGGGCAACTCAGGACAGTGACTCTTTGATCACCTGGACACACACCAATGACAATATGTTAAGATGAATGCAGACTTTCCAATGTGCTCTGTGTTGACTTCAAATGGATGCACCCATTGGGGATTCCCTTTCAAGACATTGACGCATACAGAGAATGAAATAGAAATCCTATCAAATTCAGCACTGCATCAACTGGTAGGGTTGCAAAACAAATAACACCTCCATCCCGCTTCTTCACACACATACACACACACCTCCCAAATTAATCAGCCTCCCAAGTGCTTAGCATCATTAGCATTCCCTAAACCAGCCGTGACTGTAGAGCACAACTGCATGACATTAGAGTCTCAGGGGCCAAATAAAATGCACACTCTAAGTGCCACTTCATCTTCAAGGCATAACAGTGAGCAGCAGCTCAAGAAACACAGTTTTGTGACGGCCATTGTGCTCCTCTTGCCATTAAATACCCCTGCATGGTGGTACATTGTGAACCGGGGTCCTTTCGCACTTTTCGGCAGCCACGCATGACTTCTCCCCATACAGGCTCTCTTCCAGCCCCTACTGTCTGTTTATGCAGACAACCACGGGGGCGGCATGGAATGCACCTCCACCACGCTCCGCTCACACACACACAGACACATCTGACACGAGGAGTCTGCCTCAACCTGCTGATATAAGCTGTTTGTGTTTTACTTTTACACTGGGGTAAATGTTTTGATTAAAAGGCTGTTACTATTTTGCTAGTCACAATGGCTTTGTAGTGGAGGGGTTTGCTGCCGTGCTGATGGATGGACGGCCGCTCCCTGCCTCCAATGAGCGGTTGAATGAGAGAGGAGCTGTCATCACCCAGCTGCCGACACTGGTGCCTGAAGAGAGAGGAATACAGAGGGGGGTTGGAGGGGTCAAAGAGAGCAGAAATTGGATGGAGAGCCAGCGACAGACATGGTGTTGAAGTGGGAGAAGATGTCTGGGAAAAGAGCAGGCCTACAGATATTAGAGGAGAGAACATGCGTGATGGAAGAGAGGAGGTCAGTATTGGGTGCAGCTCACCTCACACCCCTATCCCAGAAGGCACTGCGGAATGGGAGTCTGCATTACGTAACGAAGGGAGAGCAGGTGGTATGATGTGAAGCACACAAAGCCTGTGATCAACAGTTCTGACGGGCTGCTAGAGTCCACGATTAAATGCTCCAGTGACTCTGGGGTCCCATGACATGATGAAAAGTTTCACAGCATTCAGTAATGGGGAGACTATTACACTAGTTGTTACGCATTGTGTTAGACGGCCACGTCAGAGGATGACGGCATGTCATAAATCTTTCGAACAAAAGGAAGCAGCATCTCTCTGAAGGCATGGCGGAATTAATGGGGTATATTAAAGATGAGAGTCGCACACTCGTAAACAGAGATGAGTGCTGATAGTGACATCAGCCGTGTTCGTCTCGTAAGATCAGTTTTTTTTCTCTGCTGTCTCTTTTTTGTCTTACAAAGATAACTGTGAATCGGAATCAGAATTAGAATCGGAAAATTATTTATTGCCAAGTAAGTAACACTTACAAGTCTATCTTTAAACAAGTAAACACGCCTCTAATTGGACACCTTGATGTTCATACAAACTCATGTAGCTTCAGTCTGCTTTGATGCAAAAACTTGCATGGTGGTATGAACACTGCTTATGAGTTCATGTTAATCTAACATTTGACTGAAACCTTATTTATGTTCAAACTTGAGATTCTCTAAAGGGGCACTGGTTAAAGGTGTGTTGTAAGCTGCTCAGATGTCTGTGGCTGCATGGATGCAAGTTATTGGGCTCACAGTGCCTCCCATTGGTGACTGCTACAAAGTGCATGGCGTTGATGCCGTTTTACCCCACAATGTGTTAAAGTTCATTCAAACTTAACACAGACATAAACTAAAAAGTATTAAACTATACCCATAGGTGCTTGTAATTCCCCTCCTCTAGTGACCATAAAGTCTTTGAAGATTCTGGGTTTGCCTCTACATGATCTTTATTGAATTCCTTTATTAACACACTACTGGCAGCCTGTAACAGCAGAGAATATGCTAAATTGGAAAAACTAAAAAAAAAATAGTATTGCCTCTATACTTTGTTATGATTGTAGGAGTCTGGCAGAGACTTTCAATTAGTGAAAGGAGAATAATTTGCAGCTCAGTCTCAGTAAAATGAAGAAACTGTTAGTGAATTACGAACAGAGTGAGATAACAGACATCTGTCACTGCTGGTTCTGAACCTCGAATGGCACTTAGCAGAAGCAAACACAGCTCTTCTGCTTGATGAGTCTCAGTCTTTTCAGCATGCAATATTTATTCAATCGTTCCTTGAGCATTATTAGATTTAGTGTTTAGGGGAGGCAGCATCAAGACAGGGGCGGCAGACAGGATAAACAAAGGCTGCTATTGGGTTGAACCTGACACTGGAGACAGTAACACACAGTCCATGTTGCCTCCTCTGTGAGGACCTAATGCATGAAGCATCTGCAGCGTCCACCTCATACATTAAAGGTGTGACAAGAAGCCATTGTACAAATATCAAATTATATCTTCTGAACTTTCTGACCAAAGCGGCTCACACTAAGGCAACCAGGAGGAGCTGAAGCTGCTACCTACAATTCACAACTTACACAAGTTGACTTCTGACTCACACTACAGTGCAGTAAATGATACTGCTCGCACAGTTAATCTATAGTGTATGGTATTTTGTAACCCATTAATGTGAAATACTACACAAATAGATTTTTTAACATATTCTATCTAATAAATGGATGTTAAACAATTGTTTTGTTATTTAACACTGCATAAGTCATTACATGTTTGAATTAGCTGCCCTTGTACTATTACTGTTATGTTAAACATTTTTACTGGAACCCAGATTAATCCCATAATATGAACAACATGTTAAATAAGTGGGTTTCTAAGCACTCATTTGCTCTGTTCTTTCTTTAAATACACTTGTCCTTTGATGCATCTTGTTACTGTGTGATGCTGCAGTGCACAAAATGGCCCCCTGGTGTCATTTAATTCAGTCAAAGTGTGTTAATTGGGAAAGCCAGGGATGAAAGTAACTCCGTGCAGAATTATCACATTAAAATCAAACAAGAAACGTCCCAAGATGATGTAATTCACGGTGTTTTAATGGAGAAGTTTAACATTAGTCTACTCAAAGAATGTTGATCCAATTTTGCTCGTGGGAGGGCAAAAGTGATGTCTTGTTTGTGTGTGTCTGTGGCCTGCAGAGATTTTTGACAAGAATCCAAATGGTTGTGTAACCTACAAATGAAGCACACAGGAGTAAACAAGAGCACCTAATTGAAAAAGTACGGTTAAAGTTAAATCAATCCCTGGTTCAGATCCAGCTGCTGACCTATGTCGCTTGTCGTTGCCCATCTCTTTCCCCTCATTTCTCTGTCAGCTCTCTGCTGTCCACTATCTAGAAAACACTAGAAAACAAAGTGGTGAGAGTTGTGGTTTCTTCATGCTCCTATATGTTTGACCTGGTTAGACCATAGATTTTTTGTGAGAAGGCTGCACTTGAGAGGCTATGCGAGCGAGTTGTCCATTAACTGTAGAGTTGATGTTTCAATCCCCAGCTTCTTCTGGCCACATGGCAGAGTATTCCTGAGGAAAGACACTGAACCCCAAATTGAAGTGTCCGCTAAATGACTGTCTCTGTTAGAGCTCCACTGGTGGAAGACTATGCACACATTAAACACAATTATCCATGTGATATTACATGAAAGGTCTTGCTTTTTTAATTAGAGAAGGTAATACCAGAGCATAAATAGCAAACATAAATCTTTATATGTCTGGGATTATAGGTAAAGCCAGTATGCCAGTACCATAGGGTAAAATGAACTGCCACCTGTAATTAAGCCGGAGTCAAACCATTTCATGTCTAAAACAACAGTTTAACCCTGACTGGTGGATTCTGGTGGAAACAGAACGCAGATAAATTAGTCCATCAAATTTACCTTTGTGTTATAACCTTTGAAACTTGATTTGTGTGTGCTTTATGTTGTTATCTTGTCCTGCAGGACCCTAAAACAAAAGCAGTTCAATGGAATTCAGCCATCATTCATTTTAATGTACCTGTAGCCTACTCATTTTCACTGTGGTTTTTCTGAATGTCTTATGTAAGAAGATGTAATTTAGACTCTTAACTGTCTAAAAATGTGATAGTTATGATGCATCTTATTCATTCCACCTCTCTCTCGCCTTTCATATCTTTAGCTGTCCTGTCAAAATAAAGGCTGAAAATACCCCAAAATATCTTTAAAACAAAATGCAACACAATTTTGCCATGGTTGGCTCTACTTCCCTACAAGCCCTGTGTAAGCTTACTAAGTGTAATTTAAAAATAAACATATTATATTAACGGTTGTATTACTATAATACTGTAATAAATGATTTATCATTTATGATCGAATGCCAGCATACTGGTCTGGCTCCTGAAGTACGGTGAATCGCTCGCCGATATCATTGATGGATAAATCCCAGGAATGGTAGTCGAGCGCAGATCAGAACAGAGGTTAGCAGATGGAATATGGCTCTCTCCAGAGGTTTGAGATGCTGTCAAAGGGTTTTCTCCTGGATACCTGTTCTTATTATAACCTCCGTAGTGTTGTGGTCATACTACGCCTACGTCTTTGAGCTATGTCTTTGTAAGTATGAGAAACTGAATCCGCTTGTTGTGATTTTTACCATTTAACTGGAGACATCGCAGATTGCCGCACAGCAGTGTTGACACAAATTACGTTAACGTTATAGAGACAGAGCTAGCACATTAGGCGGAAGTGGTTTAGGGTGTGTGTTCTTATTTGGTTAACTTGAAATGTAGCTCTTTTGTTTTTAAGGCAAGTAATCTTTAAATTCCTCAATGCCACTAAGAGGTTAGTGTTAACTCTGTTCCTACCCAGTCTGGCTATTGTTGTGCCTCCTAGCTGGTTAGTACTGTTAGCCTATTCCTCTTTCACATAATCAAACTAGTGTCAGTGGTAACAGTTAGCTACAATGTTGCTAGTCTCTGCTACCCGGCTTGTGTTTATGCCATATTCTTGTTTTTACAGTTACACTCACCAACGCACTGGAAAAAGGTGAGTTACCTACACATTTGTGTGCTACAACAAGCAGTGTGCGCTACACATTAAGTTCATTGTACGTTGTTTTGTAAACTACTGTGCCTATGTTTTGTGCTTTCAGTGGCCTATCTACTGGTTTTTCATGTTTGCTTTGTGATGTTCTCTTGGACCTACTGGAAGTCCATATTTACTCCTCCTGCATCACCATGCAAAAAGGTATCCTGACCTATTAAACATGGACGTCCTGTTATTGATTTGTTATACCATATATAAATGGTAGGTTGTAATATAAAACAAATTGGGTGTTGATCGTGATGCATGCTTGTTGCTCTAGTTTCAGCTGTCATACTCAGACAAGCAAAGATACGAGATGGAAGAGAGGCCAGATGCTCAAAAACAAATCCTGGTTGAAATAGCGAAGAAACTGCCCATCTTTAGTCGAGCTCAATCTGGAGGTAAATTGTACAGTCAAGTCATTTATATTTTTACTCTGTAATGATATGATTTCATATGTAGTTATTAACCTATTTTCCATATCTGAAAATCACAGGAGTAACAAGGCGGGTACATTAGCCACAGTCTGTCATCTTGCTCATAAACTGTGTTGAACAGAAGTAGGCTAGTGCCATTAACTTTGAGTGTGCACCTGAGCATCTCCATCTAGATTAATCAGCCAATGCATCTCCTTCATTAATGCTGATTGCTAAGACTAAGTACTAAGCTACAGGAAGTAAGTGAAGGGTACGCTCATCTCAAATGTCGCTATTCAACTGGCCATCCCGTTGTTTCTAGCTATCAGGTTCTGCGACCGCTGCCAGGTACTGAAGCCTGACCGCTGTCACCACTGCTCGGTTTGTGAAACGTAAGTCACTCTTTCCTCCACAATCCATTTATCTAGCGAGATTGCCCTTGGTAAGGAGATATTTGTTGGCCTTGGGCTGTTGTAATAATTAGGAGGTGTTGCTTTGTTGGCACACTATCTCTCAGAGAGAAAATTCTTATGATCAATCAGAGCAGAAATTTACCGAAAGGAATCAGACTGCTGTCAGAAGACATGTAGAGAAGGTTGTATTAATAGTTGGAGTTTTATAATGGTTATAAGGTGTTTACAGCTTTAACATAGCTGCCATACCGTTAAAATGATATGCAGAAACTAAATATGTTTTTCTTTTAAAGATGTGTCTTGAAGATGGACCATCACTGTCCCTGGTGAGTAATCATTTTGCCTCCATTTCTCTCTTTGGAGGAATTTATGCATACATTTTGCTTTGACACCGGCTTTTCTTTCTTTTTTTAGGGTAAACAACTGTGTGGGCTTTTCCAACTACAAGTTTTTCCTACTTTTCCTCTCCTACTCCATGCTGTACTGTGTATTCATTGCAGCAACAGTCTTTCAGTACTTCCTCAAATTCTGGGAGGTAAGTGTCATTAGTTTAAATGATCACTCATGCTCAACATCATCAATGGCGTCATATGAATATGACGTTTTAGTTGCACAATATAGTCAGCACTATTGCAATTCCACAGCAACAGAACTAAACCCAGTGTCATAAGTCCTGCTGCCCACCATTTTCTCAAGTTTCTCGTTCTCCTGTTTCTCTCTCTCCCAGGGGGACTTGCCAAATGGGCCTGCAAAGTTCCATGTCCTCTTCCTTATGTTTGTGGCGCTCATGTTCTTCGTCAGTCTCATGTTCCTCTTTGGCTACCACTGTTGGTTGGTGGCCAAGAACCGATCCACTTTAGGTGATGATTTACATATTTAACGGAGAACCTCTTAGACTCATATATAGCTCATGAAGCTGCTTTCTTATTATGTGGAGAATTGAAAACATATTCTGATTGTTTTTCATTTTCTAGAGGCCTTTTCAGCTCCAGTTTTTGTCAGTGGCCCAGACAGAAATGGCTTTAATGTTGGCATACTCAGAAACCTGCAGCAGGTATTTGGAGAGGATCGGAGGCTGTGGTTCATCCCTGTTTTCACAAGGTGAGTGTGTTGTCAAGAGACAGAGAGTAAGGATGCAAAATAAGCTTATTCTCCTCCTCTTGTTCATTTTTCAGTGGTGCTGAAATTAAAATACTGAACCAGAGAACATCATACGACAGAAATGTAATAGTAATTGAAATAGTCAATAATATAATAAATATAGATAGTTGACTGCAGGATACAGAGTTGTTTTACATGTAGCAGCGTTGAAGCTAATGAACAGAATGGAGAATGAGGGATTGGATCAGTGGTTGGTTCCTTAACTAGCTTCCATCTTCTTTTGTGCACTGTACACGTCAGCCAAGGGAACGGCCACTACTTCCCCTTGAAGAATCGGAGTTCTGAATCCCACAACCCTTTATTAGCTAATGAGGACATGTGGGAGGAGTCAGATGATGGCTCTGAGGAGGGAAGCTTAGGTGAGTCACTTTAATTTCATTATATGCATATTTATACACTAATGGTCATAAGTTTGGGGTCACTTTTCAATCACAATTTCCATTGCACTCCATTATAGACAGGCAGCAGTTTTTATATTATATTATGTGCTTACATAATTGCAAAAGGGTTCTCCAATGTTTTCTCAGTTAGTAAACAGATTGTGCCTTTGGAACATTGGATGAATGGTTGCTGATAATGGGCAATGTAGATATTGAATTAAAGGTCAGCCCCCCACTAAGATCAGCTGGTATTCTGTCTATACTGGAGTGAAATGGAAATTTGTAAGTGACTCCATACTTTTTACCAGTAGTGTAGTTCCACATGTTCCTAGAATACTTTTCAATATCTTAAAACTGGAATCAGTAACTTTCTGCGTTGTGTGTAAGACTGCATTTGCAACAATGTCCCTTGTTACACATGTCTCAGTTGCAGTGTGTCTAACCTTTTGTAAATAAGATTATTTTTTTGTGTTTCACAAAATAACACCTTATCCCAGAAATATGGATGTCTAACTCTTAATAAACTACCATGGATTTAATTGGTACAACCAGAAAGAAATAAATTGGAATATGTGCTCTGAATTTTTTTTTATTGTTTGCCTCTCAGTGTTTCTATAGATACTGTGGTTGTATTTGCAAGCTAAAGCCTCCCCCCAGTACCGCAATGTTAACATGATGTGAAAGCCTTTTTAAAAAGAATTTATTTTAAGGTACAAATGTTAACGAGTCTCTTGAGTTGCCTAATGTCCCACCATAAGCACCAAAATCTTAATGGCATAATCAGTCCTGCTAATTAGATTATTAAGCTACAGTACATAATGCATTTCCAAACCAAAATAGTTGGACTTGTGTTAGTGTTACTATTATCACCTCTAATCTTGAAGCACTAATTTAAAGTATGAATATAATTTTAGTTTTCCCTGCTGTCTGCAACATTTAGAAAGTACTACTGACAAATTGTAAAGCATCAATGATGCCTTAGTTGTTAGCAAAATATGTTTCTAATCTTCAGTAGCATATTAAGAGAATTTTACCATTTACACACACTTTGTCACTTTGCAGGATAAAGTTTCAGAGATGTGATCTTCACAGTAAAACAAACAAATAAATTAATGCGTTTGTGTTCAAATTCAGTAATCTGGAGACACCAATTTCTCACTGCACAACTGTTTGCTGTGTTTAGAGTCCAGCCATACTATTCTGCTACCACCTAGTGGTCATATGCAACCTAATAACTACTGTCTGAGCTCGATCAATTACAACAAATAATGCATAGTGAAAGTTCTTTTTTTCTTTCTTTCATTACAGTTGAGGACCAAGACCCGTCTGTTACCATTGAGATGGAAGAATAGTAACCAAATGTAAGGACAATTTACACTGGTGGATGTGGATTAATATTGCACACACTGTGTACCACAAGGCAAATGCTTTCCAAATAATGTGGATGTTCAGACACTCTGAAAGAAAATTCTGAATGGGGCCAAACGTGTGGATATAAACCTGCATTAGAATGACGTTGGATTGTCATTGCCACTTCTACCCGTGTGTTTTACATAATGATCAATAGAGGAACTCAACGGACAACTAGTAACATCACCTTTACTCATGGACAACAGTATCAGCTTGATTTAGAAAAAGTTGTCAAATGTTACCTTGCATACAAAAAGACTGTGATACTAAACTGTTATTTACTATATATATATATATATACACATACACATACACACACACACACACACACACACACTCTACCGGTCAAAAGTTTGGGGTCACTTACAAATTTCCATGCCACTCCATTATAGACAGAATACCAGCTGATCTGAGTGGGGGTGGCTGATCTTTAATGCAATATCTACATTGCCCATTATCAGCAACCATTGATCCAATGTTCCAGAGGCACATTCTGTTTACTAATCTGATATCATTTTAAAAAACTGAGAAAACACTGGAGAATCCTTTTGCAATTATGTAAGCACATAATGTAATTTGAAAACTGCTGACCGGGTTAAAAAAACAATGTAACTGACCTCAGCTGGTATTCTGTCTATAATGGAGTGCAATGGCATCAGGGGGGTTGTAAATTAGTTGTTGGGCCGCGACTTCATAGTGTTGAACCTTTCAGAGCTCAGTCTGCGCAGGGTGGTATCTTAATTTACACCCATAATGCTCCAGAGGTCGGTTGTAGTGATTCACTTGTCTGGCCTCTACCAGTTTGGGTCTTTACTTTTTTGATTGAACATAAGCATATTATAATACCCGGCTTAACCTCCACCTTATTAATATATTTATTCTTGTGTTTTGGGAGTGGATTTCTCCTAAGAATGTATCCAACCCCCTGCTTGTGAATAGACTCCAATGTTAGCCACAATGTTGATATCAAATGCAGTGAACAGCTGGATTGTAAAGTCTGAGATGAGCATTAAAAAAAGATTACAATCTTGTTTTCCACCATATCAGCCATCCCTAGCAGCATGATACCTCTTCTGTGTGGATGCAAAGTAAAAGGAAAATGAAGTGACATTAGCTTTCATCAAAGGCACACAGTCTGTCATAGGAGAGGACAGAGGTTCTTCTAGATGTGTTTTCACTTTTAATCTTTTAAACATGCAGATAACTGTAAATATATATATATATATATATATATAATGACTGATCCTCATCCACAGGTTGGTAGAGGTCAGCGATCTTCTGCAATATGCTGTTCTACATTTTTTTTCTACCTGTGTTTATGTATTTGGACATTTTTAATACCAATGAAACAGATTGTCCTTATTGTGTTTTATTTCTGGAATTGTGTATTTAGCCAATGTACTTAGTTATGAAAACTGTTTCCGTAATTGAGAACACCAATTTAGTTAGTACAAAGTTAGGCCTTTATCAAACCTTGATGCTGTTTGATCTTGACACTTTAACTTACTTCATCAGATCTGTATTTCTACCATCTTGGGAAAGCCAAATCGAATGCTGCTCATGTCTAACAAATGCATAACATACATAAGTAATTTATTAGTTCAAACTGTCGTCTTTTTTTATCCAAGGTATGATTCAGTGTTTGGAAGCATGTATAAAACGTCAGGGGAAAATGTTGAGTGTTTCGTGTAATCTGGTGTCTGTCTATTGTTATAATCTTCATCTTTTTTCTGTGTATTGAGTTTAGTGATTCATAACTGCTGCAGTGAGTGTCTGTATATTTTGTGAAACTTAAAATAAACTATCAGCAATGTGCGTTTATCAAATAGTAGGATTATTATAACATTAGAAGATGCGCAATATACCCAGTTTGATACAGAGTTCAATATTGCTTCATCACATACAGTATGGTCCCTTTTGAATTGTCTTCGGAGTATGTTATGTGACGTTTCCCTTTTTTTTTTAAACACATCTGAACCACCAAAAGTACTGATACTGTTTGCTGTTGTGTCTTTTAACAAATATAAATTATTTATTTTCCATCAGTCTTAACATGCAAAATAAAGTGATCCAAGTGGAACTCTTTATATGGTTCAGTTCGGTTTTCTTTCTTTAGCACGAGTATGCACAGCAACAACAAAAACATAATAAATATAATTGATCAGATTAATCATTTTGTATCAGTCTAGGAACTTTGGAGATCATGTAGCAGGATTTGGCACAACATGGAGAACATGAGACACATTTAAATTAACAACACATGAATACTCAAAACAATTTGCAGGTCATGTTCCTCCGGTTGTCCTCAGTTTAGTCAGTGCCAAAGTACCTCTGTCCAAAATGTGTCGGAGCTACAGGATGGACCTCCGTGGTCAAGATGGTGATATCGGGGAACTCCTGGATTATAGATTTGGCTCCTAGGAGAAAAGTAAAAAGCTATTACACTTTTACAAGTGTTTACAGGTATCCTAAAATATCCATCACTTCACTGCTGCTAATAGACTTATTTCCTATGAGGTTGCCATGCCATGTATTTGTCCCCAGAGGATGAATCTTGACTTGGGTGATCCCATTGATTTTTCATTTACTGCTGCACTGCATTGCTAATCGTTTTCAACTTGCCCAACACGGAAGTTCTTGACAGGTTACCTAAAAAAAACTATTAACCAAATTCCTGTAAGCCTCAGTAGAACTATGATAAGCCTAACTACTGTTTAGGTTGACAGAGTACAATTAAAACAAAGGTACTTTAAGATGTTGGGAGTCAAGTTCAATACATTTCGAAAAATGTTGGAAACACACACCATGAATAGCCAAGCCAATAGCCAAAAGATTAGTTGGCCCACAGCTGGCAGTATGGCACACACACACACACACACACACACACACACACACACACACACACACACACACACACACACACACACACACACACACACACACACACACACACACACACACACACACACACACACACACACACACACACACACACACACACACACACACACACACACACACGGTTGATGATTTTAAGACTTTTGGCAGATGCAGAAGTACAAAAGGGCTAAGACTGTTCCAAAACCATTTTCAAAAACATGTTTGCTTTTAGTGTTATGGACTAAACATAAATTCATTTAAGTATAAATGAAATTACTCATAATGGACAATATCCTAATTCCTAGCATGTTCACACACTGACATTCTCCTCTCAACGTGTTGCCCTTAGTGTTAACATGACCTTCAAATTCCAATATTTCACGTGTTAAAGTGGAATTTTTGGCTCAATGATGGCACTAAAAGAAAGGTCAAGGGGTTAAAAAACCAAACAAATTCTTCTCTGTAAAACCATGAATATCCACATTAAATGTCATGGCAATCTGGCTAGTAGTTGATGAAGTGAAAACAACTGTTATAAGACCAATTTACCCCATACGTTGCATTATTATGTTTAAATCTTTCCATTTACATTTTTCCATTTATATTTTAAAATATTTTCCAAGACAAACATTTCTGGTCCAATTTAAAAAAATACTCTGCTTCTTAGGTTGCTCCATTAATGTAAAACCATTGTTGGTGGACTGATGATCAGCGGTGTCAATGACCAGCATTGTGGTTGCCAGTGTATTGTATAAAGACAACGATACATCAGCAACCAGAGTGGACAGGAGATTGGAGAATAAAGTGTGTGATGAGCTGTAGTTGCAGTGAACTGGCTGTGGTGGTCTACCGTGAGGCGTGGAGAACAGGCTGAGGAGGATAATATGTCTGGGCTGGACTCCGTGCTCTATCAGCACCCTCACCGCCTCAATCACAGTGTTCCCGGTACCTGCAGACACAGACCATCTCACATTCAAATGTCACTTTATTTACAGAAAATAAATTAGTTAATTTAAAACTTAGTAGAGCCCGACCGATATATCAGCAGCCGATATTAGGCATTTCCCGATCTGTTGGTATCAGCATTTATAATGTCCGATTTAAAAAAAAAAAAAAAAAAATGTTCACATATATATTTATATAAAATATTCATTCATCAAAATCATTTATGACAAATAAAAGATTCATGACACCATCATTTATGACAAATAAATGATTCTGATAAATGAATATGTAAAAAATAAAAACGGACTGTTACCCATGTTATGAGCGTTGGCATTGCATAGTTTGTCCACCAGAGGACGCTCTACAACGTCTCTGTTGGCAACACTGATTTTTTTTGTTAATGTGTTTTTGTTCAAAGGACTTTAAGTTTGTATTTTATATATTTTATTTATCAGAACTTTAACATATTTTGATGTTCCTCTCTTGTGACAATAAAACAAATGATTATCATATTATTTTGGTGAGAACTTCAATAACTACAAATAACTAATGTTAGGGGAATCTGTTTGTTTTGTAACACCTTTCTGGATTTTTTGTTTTTAAACATATATCGGCCGATGTATCGGCATATCGGATTTTTAAATAACAAAATATTTCTATCACTTTTAAAAATCCTTTATTCGTCAGGTTCTAAAACTTAGTTAGTAATACAACATTATTTTTTATTTATTTAAAAGGGCTATAATTTGACCATTTGCATAAGGTTAACATCTGAAAAAGGTACTGAGCGGTGTGCTGATCGTTGGCATGTATCAGTGCAACCATATGTTCCATCACTGTGACATAATACAAAAATACATTAAAACTGGCTTGGTCCTTATCATATTTTTCTTTCAAAAACAGAGCAGAAAAATGCTGCTTTGTGACATTGGGAAACCAGGGCTATTAAGATACTATTTTTGTTGGCCCTCATTATGCTATTCAGCTGCTTGGTGGCTATCTCCCAGGCAGTGTATAATTTCCCCCATGAGAGCTATAATTATCAGAACAGTGCAAATGGGCCGGTATGATGTGGAAATGCAGACTTGGTGCTGAAGGTCAACTCAAGGGAGTTTTCTCAAAATTAATAATAATAAAACCCTTTTTTTTGCACAAAAATTGACATCTCTTGACATTTGCATGCTACTGAGGGCGTTAAACCGGAGCCATCAGGAAGATAAACTGTGTTCAGCCCTGTGTTACTTACTAAGGATGGGGTACATGAGCAGCACTTTTCTTCTGTACACATCTGGAGGGAACTTGGCATAGTAGACCTTGGCTTTCTGTGTCTCCTCATCACTCTGGATGAGGATCTTGCCAATGCGGATGGAGCGGCAGCAGTCCCGCAGACCCTGCTCCATGGCCTCACCTGTGGGGGAACACACAGAACACGTTGTGTTGCGTTGTATAATTACATTAACATCCACAAACCACACCAGACTGTAATATTAAAAAGGTACAGTAGCCTGGATGTGCCAATCTGAAGAATAAATGTGGTAAAATTGCTGCTTTTCTGGGATGCTGTTGTGTCACTGAAAAATAGGACAGCGCTGTGTGCTGACACATTGATAATCCTCAAGTCATGAGGACATGTGTCAAGATGCCATCGTTGGCTAGACAGGAAATGTGTTTTGACTCGCGTCCTACACTGCTGATGTGTGTTGCCTTTAAGAAGTAGTTTTTGAGCTACACTATGTGTCCAACAGGCATACATTTTACATTTTATGTCCGAACATTACTGTCATTAAAGGATAATATAGGATTTGCAAAAACTGCTTTGGCTTTTGCATTTCAGAGCAATAAGACTCATTAAATTTGACGAAGAAAGAAAGCGAGAGCCACTGACTGCGATGCCTTCAGAGAACATGTTCGGCAAAGTACAGAGTAACATGGTTCTATTGTATTATTTAGTATTAAAATGATCAGTCGATTTCTTTGAGAAAAAAGTACAGGCTGCTGATAAAAAATGACCCAGAGCACACAATAGCCTGACTTGATGAACATGTGCTGAATAGACTGTCCAGCATGAGGGTACAGCCGGCACAAATCACATATGCATGGAAGACGTGATGAATGCCCTTACAAAGGAGGTATGGTCCGTCCACGTTTTGATAGTTTGTTTTTTTGTTTGAACCACAAAACAAAATAACTAGAAAACCAGGGTCATTGCAACCTATAAATTACATATTTTTCTATAATAGCATCTTAGTTGCATGTAAAAACTCGAACCAAATACAATTTCCCAACCCACGTAGTTGTTTGGACAGCCCAAGGACACGCTAAATGTTACCTCGCTCACGTTATACTGTGTGAAAAGAAATGTATTGAAGAGGACAATTAGGTATTAGTAATAGTAGTTTGTTAATAATACAATCAAAAACGACATTTGTGAAGGTTCTCAGTCATCCATGTAACGTTAGTTATCCAACGAAGGTTAAAATCAAGGGCAGTTCAAAACGATTACAAAACTAGACCAGTAGGTGTCGCACCATGCCTGCTGCGTGCGAGCTACTGTCATATGGAGATAATATAGAAACTAAGTTTTACGTTCTGTAATTTTGGAAAGCTAAACACTTTCCATTATTTTCATTATAACGGTGCTTTCAGAAATCACGTTTCTTAGCCTTGCTGCTTAAGGCATGTGCCTACTCACCAAAATGAGCTCTTTCTCCTCCTAGTGTTTGATTGGCTGATTTACATGTGTGCTATTATACTGCGTGAACAGTTTTAGGAGTTGACTTTAAAAACATATAGGACTACAGTCCATTACGGTGGAAACCACATTAAATATTAATTTAATTATATAATATAGCGCTAACAGTACCAACTTTGCACACACAATAAGTTCTTAGGTTAACCTATATTACCAACTGTATTGTACCACACAATGCGCTCATTAAACATGACTGGTGATGCGTACGTAGATAGGCACAATATTTAATCACTGTAATAAACTACTGTTGCTAACATATTTCTTTGGATCCAGGTTCAAATAAGCCTATTTATTGATTGATTGTTGTTCTTCTAACGTTACTCTGGTATGGCGTTAGTGCTGCCTATTATGACCGTTCTAAAAGCTTGGCTTTTATTTATATAGGCTATATTTACTATTACTTCCGGGTCACTTGGCCCACCTAGCTTTCTTTTGATGTAGATCTTCAAACGGAGAAATGAAAATAGGATTTTCAAAAAAACAAAATTGGACCATTATTTGAATTTGGTTTAGCTGTTTTTTGGACTCAGATACCAAAACGGGAGAAAGGCTGTTTTTTTACCGTTTCTTTGTTTTTGGTTTAAATCAACAAACGAAAAAAAGGTGGTTTTCCAGTTTTTGTGGCGCAAGCGAAAAAACAAACTATCAAAACGTACACAGACCGAGGTACTCTAATTTTGTAGTTGTGCTATGGTGGATTTAACTTACCACTCCTCATTATGCTGACTCCACAGTTGCCTCTTTCAAACTTGACACCTTCATACTTGTACCCTGAGGGACAAAATAAAGTAGGAACATTCACAAATGTAGCTGCTCTGAACAAGTCTACTATACATGCTGGAGGTAAAACACTGGATGCAAGCACTGCACTTATTTTTGCATTTTTGTTATTATAATTTCTGAAGTCTTAAATGCATCTTAAATGTTAGAATTCAGATTATGTGACCAACCTTGAAACCTAAATGTTGACTTGGTTACAACAGAAAAAGACGCTCACCTGTTGGCGTGGTCACAGTGCACTCCGAGTACGGGAGCTGATTCAAACCCTCTTCAACTACTAGTCGGATCTATTGTTGGAGAAAGAAAAAGCTTACAGTTTGTAGCTTGTAAATATGCACATACAGTATGTAATGTTAAGTCACAATCTTACCAATCGATCAGCACAAAACACAAAGTCTCCTCTGCTGGTTGTCCTGAAAATGTTAACATAAACATTTGATTAGATACATCAGTACTTTTCATTAGGAATGCACCAAACCCACTTTTTCCTCTCCAGTTATGATACATAAATTTATGTATGGTATGGGCAAATACTGGGCACTGACCCTATATTAGTGTCCTCATCATCAATACCAATGTTTTATGAGATAAGCATCAGTTCTTGATACACTATTTTACACAAACCAGACATATTATTCAAAACGAGGATCAGAAGACATTTTGTTTATGACACTAGACTGTAGGATTGCAGTTATGATGCAGCTTGAATGTTGCCTTTTCCTATAAGTAAAGGCTGCTTACATATTAAGTGCAATAAGATACTATATGTGAGAACCTAACGTTTTGAAATTAGAACTATTTAGCTCATACAGTATACTATAATACTTTAATATGTACTACAACCATCAGATTTGGTGTGGTCTGTATTTCAAAATAGGAGAGTAGGGACTCACTTGTCTCTGATTATGGTCTGTAATTCACGGATCTGGTCATTCAGAGGGAGCAGTTTAAGCTGAGGACCCAGGTTATCTTGGCCAGGTTGTATGGTGGCATTAGTTGGTTCAGAGTCTGACAGCACAGCAGGCACATTACTACTACTGCTACTGCTGCTGCTGCTGTTGTTGTTTGCAAATCGTACTTGCTTCATTGGATGCTCCTGGCCACTGTTGACATTGTTCAGTTGCTGATTGTGGCATGGCATCCTGAGTGCGAGATCAAGGGGCTTCTCTTACAACTGTGTTAAAGCCGGACAGCGTTTCTTGGCCAAGTAATCCAGTTTAACCACTGTCTGACAAAGACAACGTGTCCTTCCTTTAGCTTCGAGTGCTGTTTTAAGGTGAAATTTTCCGAGTCACACAGCTAACGTTACCGCATACAGACTGCCCATTAGGACCACATTCACAAACCTTTAGATACTCAATCGCGTTGTGTTAAAAACAAAGTAGTAGTTGATATTTCTTCAAAAAGATAGTGTTAAGTAAATCTTTTCGTGTGCTAACGCACACTGACAGCGTTGGCGAAGACCGGATATGACGTATCCGGCGTGTTGACCGCCTTCCTCATTTGGCAACATGGCGCCGGTGATGGTAACGTTGAAATCCGGCTTTCACTTTCAAAGACGAAAATTAGCGCTTCTCCTTCGACAAACGAGCTCATATCACATTTGGAATAAAACTCGCCCTGAAAACGGGACTGAACATAAACGCCAAAGTAACGTTACATATCTGGTGAGTGAGGAGTCTGCTGGCTGAGGAGGACACAGTTTTGGTGTGACAGTCACTACGCAAGGGCAGAGACCAAAAGTGTTTAACTTTGAGGGAAGTTAGATTATATGATTTGTTCAGTTTGTTTGCAAGATGTCATGCAAATATAACGTTAGTCAAATTTTCTGCTAACTTAACGTTGAACGACAGCTGGCTAACTAGCGCTACCTAACTAGCTAGCTAGCTAATATATTAGTTAATATATTAACTAGTTGCGTTATCCATGTGAACATTAGCGGTTTTTGTTTATAGTACAATTCACAGTCTGCTTGAAACTGTCACTATTAACCAAGCTAATGGTTTAGCATGGCAGTGGCCTGTCACGACTGACAAGAGTCAGTAAATGTTAGATAAGACTGTATGTTTGTGCCGCCCGGGGGGGGGCGGCTAACGTTAACTAATGTTACTGTCATCAACGTTGTTTGACGACTTTACTCTTCCGTAAGTCAGCTGCCACTTTTATTGGTAACGTTACATCTTACTAAAACTAATGCAGTCTGAACAGCCCTATCATAAAGTCCTACCTTCATCAAGGTTTACATTATAATGTTCCGTTTTTGTTACTAGCTATTTGCTACCAAGTATTGGTTAATCTTTCTAATATACTTCATAAACTGATTGTAACTAAATGAGATCAATAGCATTTCTGATGTAAGGTGACAATAAAATCACACATTTAAAATTCATGTATAAAATACTGTTTGTATGACATTGGCATAAGTATTTGTACACTGTCTCAAATTATGCTTTTCTCAAATGAGTTGTGTGTACAGTATTTGTTTACATAACGTGCTAGGTCATTATAGATAAGAGGATGTGTTGCTCTGCTAGTGTCCTCAAAGAGATAAAAGTACCTAATATTGGCCTACCCCATTCATATTACCAATAAAAATATACATTTTTATACATTATACATGTAGTTCCAACACAAGGTTAGTGTAAACTTAGTATGCCGATCTTATGCCGCCCATTAAATATACTGTATATTAATGTTTGTTTGTATTGTATTTAAATGTGTTTTTAATTTATTTTACCTTTTTTTTATTTTGTTGTTCATCGTTGTGTTTCACTGTTTGAGTAGTAAAACATCCATAAAATTGAATCAGCAGAAATTAGAAACATTAGTTAAATAAAACTCATGTTTTTCATACGTTTAAGCCGAGTTCCCCTCCACACCTACGAACAGCAACATGGACTACAAACAGGGTCGAAAACAACCGTCGGATTTTGGAGGCAGTAAAAGTAAGTATGTTTAAGAAATAATCATGAATCATATATGTTATGGAAATCAAAAGTAGTATAATGAAAAACATGATGTTTCCACAGCATTTACAGATAACAGACAAAAGAACATGTTGGCACGGACATGCAGGAGGAAAGCTGAATGCAGATCCAAAAAATCTGGTGAGTTAAGTATCTTCTTTTAGTATTTGATCATTGAATCTTCATTGTGCTGCTATATTTAAGGACCAATTTTGCATATGCATACTAAACAAAGAGCACTTGTGAACTGAAAATAATGCAGTGAACTTGGGCTGCAGCTAATCAATATTTTCAATATTGATTCATTTTAGGGCTGACAATCGATTAAAATATTTAACCTAGATTAATAACAATCGTCCATAGGTAACGTGCAATTAATTGCAAATTAATCATACATTTTTATCTGTTCTAAATGTGCTTTAAAATAGATTTTTTTATTATATTAAAAGTGTTTAATGCTCTTATCAAAATAGGAGCGCAAAAATATGCTTGCTTTATGCAAATGTTGATTATTATTGCAACAATCCCAAACAAACAAAAGCTGTCTAGAATATTTTTCAGATTAACTGTAACGCTACTGTATACTCAAAACATGCTGAAAGCATAAAATGGCTAACTCAAGCCCATCAAGCAGCAACCGATTCTTTCAGCCATGTGGGGTGGCTTTTTGTGCCAATGGCGTCGTATATGATTTCTATGGCTATTATATTTATACACTGTATGTATTAAGATATTTAATAAAAAATGACAAGTTTGGTATACACCATAATTTCTCCCTTTATACCCATTAAATCTCGATACAAAAGTATTCCTCAATCACATGACAACTGATAACAGTCTAATTCCTGGTTTCAATTTTGGAATCTTAAAATTAGGTTGTGGAGCATAAACATAAAAAAAAATCCACGTGTAATTGATTAATGGACTGTTTTTTAAGCACTAGGGTGGGAATCTCTGTCCACATGATCAGTGACATTGTCATCCCAGATATACATGGATTTGACCAAAAGTTTATTATTATTGTTTATTTAACTCTTAAAAATATAATCTTGTATTGTATATATAGTCTTTACTTGAGTCTTTTATTTTGGTCTACAGTATGAAAGAGTTAAAATCTGAAAGCTGGGTCCAACTTTAACTATTTGTATAAATAACAAAAAAAACTATAATCAAGTTAATCTAACAGGCTTAACTTGATTAACTTAAATTAAACCCAGGTAATGTTATTATACACTACCTGGTCTTTCCTCCCCATGTAGTAAAGGGACTTTACTAGTGCATTCAACTGTTAATGTTAATCCTCCCTTTGCAGTGTTATGCACTGCTTCATTGTATATGATTAAACGCAGGTGTTGGGCACAATTTCACTGTAATTTGCTTGGAGGCTCTGCCATACAGCAGCGCTGTAACATGGTGCCACCATATTGAGTGGATTAGAGGAATTACTGCATATTCTTTGGCCCATGCAGAGTCCCTGTGGCAGGTGTGTGGTGGAGTGTGTGTAAACAGCCATGTTGGCACCAGTGGGCTCTCAAACTCAGCTGGGATGACAGCCCAGGTATCTCCAGGGACTTGTATTGTCAGACTGGACCCCCAGGTCCACCTGGAGACTCTGCTGTTGTTGCTGCTCCTAGGTCTCTCAAGAGACTGCCATTGACATTTGATGTTCCGTGTGTCTGCCCAAACAGCCATCTTGAGATTATTATGATTGTCACACTGAAATCAAAATGCAAGTTAGTTGCCAATATTGGCAAACATAAGGTAGGTCTGAAAGTTGACATTGTAGTATTGTAATTAAAATACTATTTTGTTTTGTATCTTACAGGACGTACATGTTTAACCGACTAAGGGTATTATGATCTAAGAAGAGGCATTTTGTTTGTTTTTTCTGCACAGATGAACGAGGTGAATTCATCCCAGATCCTGTCTGCAATGCTGTCTTATGTGTGGCCAAAGAATAGACCAGACCTGCGGGCCCGTGTTGCCATCTCTCTCGGCCTGCTCGCTGGAGCCAAGGTAAGTTTATAGACAATGTCATTTTTATAAAAGAGTGGTTACCGTAATTCCTCAAATAAAAGCTGGGCCCTTTATTTACCTGAACTGCAGAAGGTACCAGGCTTTTATTTGAACCAGGCTTTCATTAAAAGCAGGCCTTTATTTCTAATTCCATCTGTTTGATAAGTATAATTGTACCCAAAGCAATTTTTGTAAGAAATAATCAAACACCACCATTGTGTCAGTTTGAGCCCTGTAAATGTACCGGGTATTTATTTCAAATACAGGTACT
>NC_045742.1:19889028-19891083 GCF_008692095.1 Etheostoma spectabile
TGGTAGATTACAATAAGAGCATACAGTAGTAAGTTGCTGTTTTCCAGCACACCAGTATCTAATTTATGTTACAAATGGTAGCTAGCTAGCTTTGTTTCTAGCTCCAGGCTAACTTTTTTCTTCCCACCTCCAGCTAGCTAGCTGTGCTCTGCTCTTGTCGTTGTGTTGACTGTTTCTTCCAGTATCGGATTCTCCTGGGGTCAATGTCGAAATGTGTTGCAGTTTTCCTCCACATGCTTTAAAACTCTTTTTGTTTAGTTGTTGAAAAGTCCGTCAATAGCACCAGAGCCCGTCATTCTCTGCCCTCACTAAATGAGACCCGCACGAAACGTCGATACATGGCACCGAACAAAATATTCCGATTGATGAGTATACAAAAATTATTTATCTTTTGGTACTGAATATCGGTACCTAAGAGCGCTTATCTGTCCTCTTTGCCCTCTCTGCATATTGACAGAGTGCGGAGCTCCGACACATGCTTACGCAGAAGTGTGTACGTCGGCTCTGCAGTTTTGTTGAAGTCACATTGAGTTACGGCAATGCTGATAAAGTGGTTTCAAGTGTGGTTACAGTTATTCAAAACCTTCAGAAGCGATATGATCAATATATTAATTTTGAGGCGAAAACGGTCACAGTGTTGTTGATGTTACTCTTCCTCTGAGACAAAAAGGCACCACAATGGTTTCTATGCCCTGATGACTGGCTGGCAGGCTGAAGTTGTAAGGCAAGGCAACTTTATTTCTACAGCACCTTTCAGCAACAAGGCAGTTCAATTATATTCCTTTGCACTTCAATGTTGACAACAGAGCAGTCACCAAGTTTATTGTTAAAGGTTAATGTCATTAGGCAGTTTGCACTAAAAAGTCTTTGTTTACATTCCTTTGCTTTTTAGTTATTCAATATTAGCTTGTACACAGTGTCATTTGTTTGATTATTTATTTATTATATATAATATGTTCATGTTGTGGCAAGAAGGTTTCTCTTTTTTTGTTAATTTTGGCCCAGTTGGGATTGATACCAATCCTAAGTACATGTCTGATGCACCACTATCCAAAAGCACAACAAGTGTTGTTAATGTTACATTTTTAAATTTTGATAACTGTTTTGATTCACAATTAAGGTGGACAATAGAAGTTTTGTGTTTAATATATTGTGTTGACGTTGACAAATGTATTTTAAAACATATGGTATTGATAAAAGTATTGTTTGAACCGGTATTGAAACTGAGGTATTGAAAGATTTTGAACGATGCCCAGCCCTACTCCTGTCCCTTTTTGATATTTATCCTGGATGACACTGATGATGATACTTTTGCTTTCTATTTGGTTGATTTCTTCCACCCTGCAGTAAAACTTTCTAATAGCTATAACTCGGATACATCTTGGTCGAGCTGAATCAAAATTACAAGCTTGCTGATTCACAGGTTTGACTAAAAGAAAATACTTTACTCACCACCAGTATGGCCATGTTTACAAAATGGTGAAGTCCAATGAAATTCACACTCAGCAGCTCGAGTGATGCATTTTACGTCACCGCTGATGAAGGACAAGCAGCGTTCAGCTTTGGAGACGAAGAGGACATAAACGTTACTATATAATAACCTCTTCTGTCTATCATGGTTTTTTTAATCCTCCCGGTCCTTCTTGACCTGAGGGAATAAACTCCCAGCAAATGTGTGGAGGAGGGGTTGGGGTGGTGCATGATCAGCCAAGGCTTGTGTTATGTGGATGAGGCTACAGCGTTGTTGTCATTACTTAGAATTCCTCATGGCCGCAACAGAAGCTACCAGATGGTTGTGGAGAAGAAGGAACATTTTTTTTCTTTAGACTGGAGAATGATTAAAACATTACTCTATGAGTTTGGTACCTTTTATGTCTTATATTCAGTGCTTAAGTCAGTGTAAATCAGGAGGTTATGGAACACAAAAAGGGTGCTGTTCTGACGGGTCACGGGGAGAGAAAAAGTCCTGAAACGCCTGTTGTAGAAACTGCTGTTTACACCAGTTTGACTCTCTCACTCGTTTATTGGTCTCTCTCTCTCTCTCTCTCTCTCTCT
>NC_045742.1:19891093-19891933 GCF_008692095.1 Etheostoma spectabile
CTCTCTCTCTCTCTCTCTCTCTCTCTCTCCTTTATTGAAGAAGGTGGGGGTCCTCGAACACCAACCTGATTATTCTGGGGAGTTGCAACTCGACCACTGCTTTAATACACAGGAACATACAGTATATTGCTTACATGTCTATGCCACTGACTATACTGTTGCTTTTGACAGTGTTACAGGTAGAAGAAAAAAAAACGTGATGTGGACTCACCCCTGAGTGAAATGACTGATCCCTGCGTGAAATGATTGCAGACAGTGCTGCCTTTAGCTAAGTTACTAGCTTTGTTGTAACTTAAATTACATCTTCCAACCTTCATTCACTATCCATTTCCACAGTTTTAAAGTCTTTCTTGCATGCTCATTTTAATTTGTCCCTATTTAGCAAAAACGTGCAAAAGTGATGCATCATAGAGAATTGAAAATTTACCATAATTTACAAGTGATTTGTAATTTTTCCGTTTTAGTAGAAGGAAAGGTAAAAGGTATAGTGATGCAGTGAAGCAGCGTGTCACTTTTCAAAGCGAAAGAGTGAAGTGACAGTACAAGGTTGCTGCTGACATCAGTTAATCCCACAAGATTATTAAGTGTCAGAGATCAATATTTTAAGTTGATAGATTCTCTGAAACAAGAGTATTTAATCATAACAGGATGTCAGTGTTCAACCAAGAATTTCGAATTTTTCACTAACAACACTAACTCATGTTTTAGGAGAAGGCTGCAGCATCACTCTGGTGTACCCTGGTGCACTACTAGTTCAGGCAAAAATGCCTGTTTTATTATTTGTCAGTGGCTTTGTAGTGTGTGTGTGTATATGTATGTATGTATGTATGTATGTATATA
>NC_045742.1:19891943-19894111 GCF_008692095.1 Etheostoma spectabile
TATATATATATATATATATATATAAAAAGTAAGAAAGAAAGATTTTAGAACTAGAATAAAAATTGACCTTTTCTTTGTTTATTTTGCTCTGATATGACGAAGGTGCTCAGAAAGCACAATACATCAACCAATTCTAGAAATGAATCCTGAGTGAATAAACAAGTTAAAACTAATTAAACATCATTTAAATTGGTCGACTCACGCTTCGGTAAGATGCTCTGAGGTAAAGCAAACTGACATTTGTAAAAACAAAACAAAAAAACAGTGCTTCACTATTCTGCAGATACATTTAAAGACTACATACAGTATAACACAATTTTGAATACTAAATAATTTTTTGACATGCGTAGTAGATGGTATACATTTGAGGTATTGACTGGTCACACGAGGACATGAATCGGGCGTCTGGCGTTCCAGTATTTTTAAGTTTACTTCTATTTTTACAACTTATCCATAGCTAGTGTTTCTAGCTCAAGAAAAACCAGCAGGGCTTAACATTTCCCACATGTAGATTTCTGAACTGCTGTAGGGTCTGTTGACTCTTTCATCATGGCTTTACAAACTGCTTACGTGAGCTTGTTGTTCTTGAGAAGGTTGATCATTTTGAAAATTGCATCGATGATGTTGTCTAAATATAAGACTCTTTTATAGTACAGTAGTGTACCACCATTTTAGTAAAGGATGATGCCAGAACACAGCAATACAATGCATTGCATTGGTCTGATTTGTTAAAAATATTTGTAATCAAAACCTCTGCTTTGACCACCACTTACACACTTACAGAAGCACATTTATCATTGGTTGTGACACTGTGTAAAGAACCTGTGTAAAACTAAAAACTGTGCTTTTGCAATAACTTTAAAATAATAAATGATAAGCATCAATCAGTGCATAATGTATTTACTTCTCCTTTGTTGATGGTCTCTAATTTACAACCAGGAAAACAATCACAAATTCACAGCTCCTGAATAAGCATCTACTGCTGCCGCTCAGCATGCCTAAGTGTGTTTGCGCTCAGGAGGAGAGAACACACATGCAATCCAATCTCCTCCAATTTTCCTGCTTTGCGGAGTTAGCCTCGTTTTCTGCAGTTTGTCAGTTTGAACTGAAGCCACCAGCAGAGTGGAGACAATTTTTAAATCAACTGAATAATTACATGGTTACAGTGCATCACACCTCTGCACTCCAGAGTATCAGTGACATTTTCATTCCAAATACCTGATTATATAGAAGCTTCTGTTTTCGTTGGCCTCAAAAGAAGCCTTGCGTGTTTGTTTGTGTGTGTGTCTGACTGACTGACTATAAACCTTTGCTAATTTTTGATAGCCTAAAGCCCCTTCTCCCCTACTTGATACTATATCTTTATTATCTCTGTTATGAGATGACATATCGCCAGGTACAGATTGACATGGTGTTGATTTAATCTCCAGTTGGCTGTTAATGGCTTAAAAGAGCACATCCAACCTTATCATGTAATAGTGGTAAAATTGAGGATGTGGCCCCTTGATAATAATCCCAGCCTATTTTTGTGTCATTTTCGGGTGTCTCGGTAGCAAATAAAGTGTATTGTTTTTACCTTGAGGGGCTCAGAGGACTTCTATTGTCTGAGTATAATACCCAAGTGTATAAAGCAAAAACCCCCGGGGATGTAGCTTTTTCAGTATAAATGGTGCATTATTACGTGCCATTTTACATTAGCGGGGTCAACAGGTTTTTTTTTTTTTTTAAAGGAAGTGCTTTTACTTTTATTTAATCAAAATTGTATCAAACATAATTTGACAGGAGTAAAAGAAAAAAGCCCTACCCTGTGTTAGAGGTTCAAATGAAATGGGTTTCAAATGAAAGTATTCTACTGTGTTCTCTTGCTGTCTTAATGTGCAGCGGAGTGCCTTGCCTGAGTCACACAGCTGTCCCTGTGCGTTTAATTAGCTCTAATAACCATTTCAATTCCATTAGCAGGAAGCAGCTACCTCACCAGCACAACCAGTCAAGAAGAATTCACACTCACCCAGCATACAATACTATACATTATGTGCATGCATATCCGTAATTGCACCTGAATGGTAATATTGTATTTATTGCCTAACAATAGTGGAAATCCATCTTTCTAAACACATGGGGTACACACACACACACACACACACACACACACACACACACACACACAC
>NC_045742.1:19894121-19898341 GCF_008692095.1 Etheostoma spectabile
ACACACACACACACACACACACACACACACACACACACACACAGAGAGGACTAGCAAAATGTCACAGGACTACATTGAGCATATGTCTTCTTTCTCCTCCTCTCTTAATGTTTCCTCCTCCTCTGCCTTTCCAGATAACCAATGTGACGGTGCCCTTCATGTTTAAGTATGCAGTGGACGAGCTTAACCAGATGTCGGGACACATGCTGAACCTGAATGACGCGCCAAGCACTGTGGCTACCATGGCAACGGCCATGCTGATTGCCTGTGAGTCCCAGACTTGTATTGCACTAGCAGGTGCCGCGCTCATCAGAGGGGACTGTGGGACTGCCTATTATCTACAGGCTGACCTTTCCAAACACATTCATATCAATGCAGCTCCTTCACCTTATTTACATCATGTGCTCCAAGTTCACTTCTGTCAATCCTTGCAGCCCTCATGTGCGTGCTGACGACTTTGCAGTATGATACCTGTGTGCTCCCAAGGCAAACAGAGCTGGATATATTTTAAAGCAGCGGGAAATAAATTGCTAATGTCCTTTGAAAGTGGTTGGAAATCTTTTTTTTGCGTTATGCAAAGGCCAAGGATGTTTCTTTCACTTCATCCCTTCAGAGCACTTCTCTTTTCCCTCTTAGTCCAAATGGCCCCTGTGACTACAAGAGGGGTAAGAGGTGACATGTAGCGTGAATGTCAAGTTTCTTCCTGCTTAGAGTATTTTTTGCTGTGAGCTGCTGATGAGGAGCAAAAATAAATGAATATTGTGAACCTGACATCCACTGCAAGTCACTCTGGCCTTGACTGAGCTCAGATGCAATGTACACTTAGTTCTGTAGCCACTTATTTTAATGAGCCCACTTAGGTCTTGCACACTAATGCTGCCTGTCGAATAATTGGAGCACATGAACAAGACTCCAGACAGGAAGAATTAAGATGACGAGGAAGAATGAAGGGGATGCTCTTAAAGAAAGGAAATAAAAAAAAAAAAATGTTGTTCTCTCTTTGCGACACTCAAGGCCCGGTGCTTGGAGTCTGTGGTGACGGGTGTAATTTGGCTGAAAAGGTTGCATAGCTCATCCTACCTTGTCAGATGTGGACACGTTCATTAGATGAGCATTCCTATTTAACGCCACATTACAGCCCTATGAAGAGTAGCAGACAGAGCGATTATTACCCTGACTTTGGTCTCCGCTGACAAGTCGTGTATTCACACAAGTCGGGGGAATCGCCACAGGAAGGCCACGTGTCATTCAAACACAGTATTAATTTGTCATGCTATCCATCTGCTTGTATAACAGCTTATGAGAAGTGTAAGAGATCAAATAATTGACTTCCTTGGAATAAGATTGGTGATTTTAACTCTTATAGAACTGCTTTGGTTTTTGCTGCAAATTAGGTAGCCTCTTTAAAAAAAACTCCTATAATATTGTGCAAAAATAAAAATAAAATACCTTAAATAAAGGCTGTGTTGCTTGCATTTAGCCTCATCATACAGATCAGCCAGACACAAGTCTAGACTCAGTGGTGCAATTAAGCCTGCTCATCGACTCAACCCAAAGTCAAATATTTCTGTTACGCTGTTATTAAAACCTCCTCCCCCTCTTCAAGTATTCTGCTCACACATGTAGCCAGCTCCCCGCCACACACTGAACACACTTGTGTACACTTACATACCATCCCTCCCCTGTCTGCAGTGTGCTGGCCTGCCATGGTAGTTTCAGACAGCCTCATGTTCTTTAATTACAGAGGCTTGGGGCGGCTACTGCTATAGCCCTGCAGTGCTTTGCAGACCAGAGGTGATGTGGAAAAACCTTCCCCTCCACCTCATACAAGCCTTCACTTAAGAGAAGTTGACAAACCTCTACCTGTTATAGTCTGTCTTTCAATACTGTATTACATCTTACAAGACAAGAAAGGTCACATTCTTGTTTTGCTGCTTTGTGTCCCTTTAGAGCTTTGTAACAGTCCTTTTAGTGTTTAGGATGAGGATATGTTCTTCATAGAGCCCAGCCCTCCTGCTTTTCCCAGCAGGTGTGCTAAATTCTCCCATTTTCTCCGCTATCCCAGATGGCACCTCACGGGCTTGTGCAGCCCTATTCAACGAGCTGAGGAACACAGTGTTCGGCAAGGTGGCCCAGAACTCCATCCGACGAATCGCCAAGAACGTCTTCCTCCACCTGCACAATCTGGATCTGGGTTTCCATCTCAGCCGCCAGACAGGAGCGCTGTCCAAGGCCATCGACCGCGGCACACGGGGTATCTCATTTGTCCTTAGTGCGCTCGTCTTCAATCTTGGACCCACAGTCTTTGAGATGATCCTCGTCAGTGGCATCTTGGTGAGTCTCATGGTGACATCCACGCACAGTGATGCTAACCATAAGCTTCAACATTAATGGAGGATGCTACCAAAAACGTTTACAATTCTCTGGCTTTTATTTCTTTTTCTTGTTTCTTGTTGCGGTTCACACAGGACCTTCCATCACCTTGACACTCTTCACAGCAGATTGTCTGGAAATTAATTTTGGGAATATTGTCTAATTTACATTCTAAATGGAATATGAATCCCCATGAACTTTTGGTGGCAACACAGAGCCCATTAGCGTCAATGATGAATCCCAATGCTTTGTAGCAGCTTAATGCCCCCCCCTCGCCTAAAGTGTGATTCCATTATGCCACTCTGGACCATAATGTCAGCTTGCCTGTAATGAGGGCTGACTCCATTGCCCAAATACCTAAAGCATTAGCACGATTAGTTCTTGTAGTTTCCCCTCCATCTGTAACACTCAATTTCATAGTGGAATGGTCAAAAACAGTACATTCTCAAAAGGCCTTGTGACGCCAATGTTGGAGTCCGGTGGTCTGATGTGGTTGCTTGATTCTTTATCACAAAGACGTTAAGTCACAGCATGTAAAGATGTAAAGGATGCTTTTGTTTTGTCTGTGCTTTTTTCTTTCTGCAGTATTACAAGTGTGGTGGACAGTTTGCAGCAGTGTCCTTGGGTACCTTATCAGCATACACCATCTTCACCATTCTCATCACTCAGTGGAGGTAACAACAGAGATTTGTACTGTGTCTGACTCTATTTCAGTTGGTTGTTTTTATTGCTTATGTGTGTTATCACTTGAAAAAGATTCAGTAAATGATGTTGTGGCTGTCTGTACTGACAGTAACAATGTTCACTAATAGGCAGGCATATAGTATGTACTTAAAGTGTTATGTGTGTGGACGTGTCTCTGCACACAGGACACGTTTCCGGATAGAAATGAACAAAGCAGACAATGAAGCCGGCAACGCAGCTATTGACTCCCTCCTTAACTATGAGACTGTTAAGGTGAGATCCAACCCCCCACTCAACCGCACATATACAGGCACACATACACACACCTACCATACACTCTTCTTTAGCTCCTCCTCATCTCCTCCCCCTTCCTTCATCAATCCTTCCCTTCCCTTTTCTCTTCTTCTTTCCAGTCTTTTTCTTCCATTTACTTAAGACAGGCGCATTGACTTGAAGAAATATTTACTCGTGATAATAGTATTTCACTAGCGTGATTGCCACTGTCAGAATTTGCCTTTTACTCAAACAAAAGACCTTTCCGACTCTCTCTCCATGTATGCATCTGTCTCTCTTTCTCTGACTCTCACAATTTTCACGCACAAACTCCTTATCGTAACAAGTACAAGTACAAGCTAAAAACCAACTTTCTGATTACCTTTCTAAATGTGAGAGGAGTGAAATGTATGACTGAAAGGACTTGCCAATCTGTGCAATAGGTTTACCTAAAGGTTATCATACTCTCTAGTTATGATAAAGCAGTGTTGTAAGCACCAACGTAAGCCTACATAAACCAGTTGGGAGTGCGATCATGGAACCTGTTGTGAGATGTGAAATGTTGTAATATGATTATTGTCATAGTCAATAGACAATTGACATTGATTATGAATATTCTACTTCCATATTGTCTGGTAGAGCTGTCAATCTTCCTCTATACTACCATTCAAATTTCATTTCTTTTTTCTCAAATATTCTGTGATCTGTTATTTCTTGATAACAGACCTTTGCTAAGTATACTGTAACACACAGTTGCCATGCATAGCAGGGCGTTGCCATTGACGCATTTCTGTTCACTCTGGAGGACAGCTATCAATACGCTGAAAGAATTCCAGGTAATTTATCAGCTGTGGTAAAAAGTTGGGAAACGTGGATCAACTTCTGTCCTC
>NC_045742.1:19898351-19899846 GCF_008692095.1 Etheostoma spectabile
AATGACAGCAGATCTGGTGAGCGCCTATCGCTACATCTTTATAAACGGTCTATGATCGCTCCGCAGTAACTTCAGTCCAACGGCCAATAATGCTAATTAGTTAGCTTAGCCACATTGCAACATGTTTAACGTGTGTGTCAACTGCAGCAACTGTGCAAACAGGAAACAAGAGGACATAAACGTCAACATAAATATTCCCAAAGAAGTCCAATTCATTCCGTTGTTTGTAGGCTCCCATCGCTCGGTTTGGTTCTGTCTGCTTCTTGCCCAATTTATGGCGCAATCTATTTACTTCTTCTCTCGGGAGTTTTAGAAATCCTATAAAATGCTTTCCCTTTATCTTTTCCCTAATGGTTCTGGCATCCCGGTGCAACAGGAGAAACTAGCTAGTAACGTAGCTGACATGTAACAACGACCCTGGCTCAGCTCCAACTTTGGCGCTCGGCTCTCCACTTTCCTGCCAAAATGGCGGCGTTTTGATATAGACTGGTGCATGATGAGATTGCGTGTCTTCAACTCCCGGACCTCTATTGTCTTGATATTTAACTGTTGCCTCTCTGATCAAAGAGGAACTTCATAGCACGTAAATGATTGCAAACCTACCTCTTCTGCTAAGTTTCACAATGTGTTTCTCGATATAGCCACATTGTCGCCCTTAAAACTGAGGTATTAATTGGAGCCAAAATAAAAGGCTAGCCAACAATTCAGTATTAATAATTATTGTCTCTCTATAATACTGTATTGTTATTGAATTCTTATCAAGGTAATAGGATTTTTGACTTTCTAATAAGTTTTTATATTTTAGTTTTGACTTTTAGATTTAAGTTTAGTTTAATTGCAGTTAGTTTTCAGAGTGTGTTTGCTAGTTTTAGTTTAGTTGCAGTTACATTTTGTTTCATTTTGTTTTCGTTAGGGCCAGCTATAATATCTCCGAATTATGTAGCTCCATACAAAATACATGGTTGGAGAATAGTCATGATGTTTAATGTTTAATCTTCTGCTACTTTAGTGTCCGATGTTAAGCAATTACAGCACAGCGCCATCTCATGTCAAGTCTGTTCAATTTCTGTGGTTCAATGTCACGAGAGTTTACATAAAATCTTGCTATATACAAGTGGATTGGATTGGATTCTTCAGCCGTGATTTATTTACAGAAATGATTTACATTCACATTTCGTTTTCTTATATCGAGATATTGTGGTTCAAAGTCCTCATGCGTAAAGCATGTTTATTATTATACAGTTTGGCTCATGTAATACTTAAAAGAATATTTGCAGTTATAAGATAGATAATGCAGTGCATATATATATATAGTACATATTGAACTTATTAACGATTATTTATCTATATATCTGCTAATTACTGTTATCATGTATTATATATTATATGTAGACAGTTACAGATAGAGTAACGGGAGGAAAATTCAACAGATAGCAGTCGGTTATACGTCAGTCTCAAAGTTTACCAGTAAAACGCAACATTTTGTCCCGTCTGT
>NC_045742.1:19899856-19900000 GCF_008692095.1 Etheostoma spectabile
AGACAACAGCAGTGACCAGTGCCAGTCGGTGCTAGTTAGCATCTGTTAGCTGTTAGCTCCTCTTGAACACACCGGTGCTAATGTTCTTGCATCCGCTGCAATGTTGTTATATGGATATGGTTTGATTTTGCGTTACATGACCCA